>NW_019385107.1:362618-384554 GCF_000671375.1 Centruroides sculpturatus | reverse complement strand
AGGCCTTATTCTTCACCTTCTGGCTACCCCCATTCTGGGCCTAGCAAAAACCACAATGGGATGTGATTTAAAAAAAGGGCCTGTTAGTGCCCATAGGATGAAAAGTAAAAGAAATTGTTTATCTAAATCAGAGGTGGGCAAATATTTTAAAAGCTATTTTCATATCCCAAGACTTATTTTGTTTAACGAATGTTATATATTTTCTATAAAAGTTTAGCTAAGTTATCACTTCTGATTAAAATCTAAAATAATTTTATACAGAGTTGTGTTATAGTCTGTAGGATGATTAACAACTTACACATATACTTACACATATCTAAAACCTGCATATATGAAATAGTGATGCCAGATAAAAACTGCATCACTCATAGCTTTTCATTTTCTGCTGTTTTGGAACATTGTTGTTGCAATAAAAACCAACAGAATAAATTGTAATATATTCTAAATGGATAGACACACACATGACTCAATAGAAAATTATTCTACTAAAAGAATATTATGAAAGTATGTTCGGAAAATAATATTAGCATGCATTACTATTAGTTAACATTGGGTAAACAATCAATCAATCATTTATTTAGAGGTACAAAAGTACATAACCTGATCCCGCTTGATGCATTATCAGGTATAATAGTACAAGAACAAATTATAATTAAACAGAAGATAAAAACACGTGCGGTTATAATGCGCATGTGCTATGCGCCTCTAAATTGTGGAGCTAGATACGTTGTTTTAGTTGTAACAGGAAAAAGATCGCTTTTTCCTGCTACTACACTGCATCTCCTGAAAGAATCCACAATAGTCCTTCCCGCGATAGCATTTTGTGGTCATGTCACTCTCCATATTTGCTGTATTTTTAGGTGACACGCGTTTTTTTCTGCCAGTTTCCCCACGACCAAATCTTAGGAGATTGCTGTCCAATGACAGGGATCCTACCTCCATTCTTGAAAGTCGGGGGTTTAAACAGAAGATAATAAACAGTATGAGTTTGATAGAATGGTGGATTGTAAAAACAATTAAAAAAAGTAGTAGTGTTAACATATGACATCAAATATAGAGGTTAAAGTAGATTAAATACAAACAATAAAATGTAACAATAATGATAAGTTGAACAAACAGTAAATAGATAGATTTTGCATGGCAAAATACAAACATATTAACATCATATGAAAGAATGTTTTCACAGGACAAAATTATGCAAAAATAATAGAACAATGCTGAATTAGTGGGCCACGCAGCATAGATACATTGTAAGAATTAACAAATGTTATTTATACAGAAGAAGTATAAAAATATATTAAACAGTTAAAATAGTTATGATCAAATTGAACTTAACAACTAAGGTTGAGCAGATGTCTGCTGTACAATTGGGCTCTTGTATTACAATAGAGTTTATTAAAAGGATGTTATCCTTAACAAGAAGTTCGTGTAAATGCAATGACAATGCCCAAGTAAACAATTAAGTGGCTGCAAGCAATCTAAAGTTAATTATTGCAGCAGAATGCAGCAAACTCTGTCGTAGTTCAGAGTGTTGAACTGTAGTTTTAGCTGAATAGTAGAGTTGCTATATATTCTGTCGATAACTCTACATATTTCACATGTTTTGGTTGAGATATGCTTCTCTTCCTGAGACACCATGTTTCCTGGAAATAGCATAAAGCAGGACATGTATGGTTCAGCACACGACACAGACACATTGCATAAATTCTGTAGAATAGCACTTTCAAAGCTCATCTCCATCGAAGCACATCCCTGGAACAGTGAAGCACCACCCACCGAAGAACAGCACTTCGGTAAGCACGTCACATAACACAAACACTTCACATAAACTCTGTATGACAACACTTTCTAAGCTTATCTGCATCAAAGCATATCCCTGGGATAGTGAAGCACCACAAACTGAAGTACAACACTTCAGTAAGCACTTTGCAATGAGGCACATCATTGTCAAAACACATCAGGAAGATCCAAATAAGCAATCACACTGTAGGCACTCACTAAGACATATTTGTTATTGGAGCTCATCAATAAAATGTAGAAGCCATCACTGTAAAGACTTCACACCAACTTTACATCCAATAGGTAAATCACTTGTCAAAGTATAACAAGGGGATGCTGAATAACAGCCACTTTAACATCTTCATACCAAATGTGAAAGTGAAAGTACAATTCTATCACATAAATGAGAAGAATGAGGTGGAAACACCACCTATGGAACATCACACCATTCGAGCACAACACTACAGAAGCAATACATTATATGGGTGAATCCCTGTTGAAACACAAGCCTATCAAAGCAGGACAACAATTTTAAGGTATAGGTATAGGTATAGGTAGGACAACAATTTTAAAACAAAACACAACTGGTGTATACACATGAGATGTGAACAAAGCACCTTTGCAAGGATAGTTCAAAATAATTGTGAGAATTTATTTTTATAAACCTAAATTCTGAAGATATGAATATACGTAATGCAATTATTGAGAGGTAGACATTAAGTAACCATAATAAATATATGAGTGAAGCCAATATACACAAAAGGTAATCAATATAAATTATGAGCAGCATTGCAATATACGCGGAAGTGAGTGGAGTAGCATGAGCAAGATACAATTATACAAAAACAATAAAAATAAATAAATAAATAAAGAGTTTTCGAAAAGCTAGTAAATGATCCATTGCACGCGATTAATTAGTAGAATTCTTTTCATTGGATAAAGTACAATATGTAAAATAAACACGTGATGTCAGATTAGTAGAAAACAGCCAATTAGAATAAATTATTCGTACAAAAGTGATACACATAGATATATAATTTACAATAAGAAGTAAATCGCATTGTCTCTTAATTCAAGGCCTATCCTCACTATGAAAAGATTCAATTTGTTCATCTCCTGTTTGATGGTAATTGGTAAGTTGAATAAATTTTGTTATTTCATTTCGATTTTCAATTTTTTTTTCATGTTGATTCGAAATTCACAAAAATTTCATAAATATTTTGCAAAGAACCCAAATGTTATGAGTTTATATAAAATTTCTATCTTCATAATTTTATGTACACTGCTTAAGACAAGGCTCGTTTCCATGACATCAACAAAACACCTAATGATCTGCATTGAGAAGCAGATTGCTCATTACGAGTAAAATTATAGTTTACTGTACAGTAAGTCAATCCGAGGCAAATATTGTTTTTAAATATAACTCTATTGTAAAAATAGAAATAAGGTTTTCTGAGTTCACTTATTTATTACTTTTCTGTCTGTTATACATAACAGAAGAAAAGTATGGCGATTAGTAAAAATGACTCCCTCAAATATTTTACATTTTCGACTTAGGGCACATTGAAACGACGAGAAATGCATACAAATTTGGGTGTTTTTTCAATATACAGTCGACCCCCCTATATCACGGTAGATACCTTCCGGTTTTTATGAATTAACCATTTTTTACGAGTCGAGCCAATCACAGCCCGGCACGTATGCAGTTTACGGACTATGGCTGTTTGAAAGGTTTTTTCCATAAAATTAATCAATTCTAGGCTAATTCGACTTAACATTTCTAAAATACGTATAATTTTTTGGGGAATAATCCATATAAACTACGCTATAAACAAAAAGTTGTAGGATTACTTATCGAGCGTGCACCATTCGACTACGCCGTAGCTTAAGCTTGTTTTCGTCGTGGAGCTTGTCATCGAATGACGCTCGCGTGCTTCCTGATAAATTATTTTTTTGCGAAAAATTCGTTGAACTTTGGAGACATCATTAATTTTTATGGACGTTAAATAATATATGGTTTTTAGTAGGTCCGCTGCTCGTTTAAACTCAACGATTTGTGCAATCCTGTCGCGACACGAGTCGGCGATGACATTTTACCGAATTATAGGAGTTTTTTTAGCATGTTTCTACGAATACTGTCGCAATTTTTTCGCCGTGATATAGGAATCCGAACTACAGGAACCCGTGTTATAGGGGGGTCGACTGTATATGGATAATAGTGCGTGTGTTTTTATGTTTGTGTGTGGGAACCCGAGTTCGTTTACTCTGTTTAAGGCTCAATAATTCTTGTACTATTTGTGAAAATTTCTGAAAGTTTCCGAGGTTTGCATATTACGCGGATTATTACTATTAAATTTTTGAGATTAACGATAGAAAGGTTGGGAAGATAAAAAGGATAGTGTGTATCACCAGTAAGTCAGACTTCATGACGATTTTTCTGGTTATTAGCGAGGTTGCGGCTGACGTTTTCAACGCGAAAACGTGTACGTCGGACGTTCAGCGCCGCTTTCCTGTAAGCCTAGAAGTTGGGCAATGGTGTTTGGGACGTCGAGTATGATTCCACTGACTATCCAAACACCATTGTCAAACTTCTAGGCTTATAGGAAAGCGGCGCTGAACGGTCCGACATACACGTTTTCGCGTTGAAAACGTCGGCCGCAACCTCTCTATTATTATTTACAATTTTCTATATAGCACATGACTACCCTATAAATTNTGTGTTGGATAAACAATAGAAATAGAACTCGACACTATTTCAAATTGATAAACAAGTTATAGAAGCAGAAACGGCTGTCAACTAGAATAAAGGTGAAAGAAAGCCAAGTGATCGTTAAGTTGCACTACGTTGTGTTGAATAAACAATAGACATAGAACACGACACGATACGTACAAAATATAAAAATCTTTTCTGCGTATACTTCAATAAATTTTCTTGCATATTATCATTGTAACCTTTATTGAATAATTTTTTTTGAAACCGTGTAATTTAAAATTTTTAACTATATATAAAAATGTATTTTTAATCATGCGAATTGTATGCATATAAAAAAAATTTTAAAAAGTGATATCCTAATATATAATTTTTGTTTACCTTTATAAACTAGGTAGGTGACATCGAGAAACTCGAGATGTTGTTTAGCGATGTAGTTTGAGCAGCAATATTTCCCAAACGAATGATTATAGGTGATTTGTTGTTTTGAAAAGAAAAAAAAATTGATGAGAAGTAAAGGTACAAAAAAAGTGTAATAAAGAAATTAAATTAGACTGAACTAAACTAAAGTAAATAAATAAATAAACTAACCTAAAAAATAAGAAATAAAACAATAATTAAATATAATCAGAAGCAGGCAAATTGTTGGATAAATTGAACTCGCTCGTTAAAAGCAGTCGCGTTCGAGATTTTGTCCAGTCAGGACGAGGAAACTGAATCTGACCATAACGTGAGTGAGTTGCTTCACCAGTCTAAAAACATATTTGAAACAGTTATATAAAAGTTGAAAATTTCGAATGGGATGAGAGGTAGGAGTTACACGTAACTGTTGACATGTGGACAAACGGAAATGACATTTCCTTTAAGCGTCAAAGAGGCAAAAGTCGACACTTTCCTTTTTTGAATATATCTTTTCTCGGAGTTAATTATATTTTTCAATGCGTAATTTATACATACCCCAGGCTTCTATTAAGCGTTTTGACTCCAAAATAATCAAAACCAAACGTGGAAACTTTTTTTAAAAAATTGGACTGAAAAGTACAAACGTTACCACAGAGCTTTGGCTTTGCCCAGGCAAAAATAAACAAAAATGCCCGTTGATTGAAAAACACTTTTCAATCTTATCAGTAGATAAAAATGGTATTCGACATTTTAGGATGAATTTACCTGAGATACTATAAGTCACAGTATTGACTCCTAGTGACTTCATTTCCTAATTTGACTGAAAATTAAATTGGGAATATATATGAAAATATTATATATTTCTTTTACTTCATATATTGAAAAACATATTAGGTATATAAAATAAGATGCAATTTGCTAATATCGAATATTAAAAAAAGAATTCATGACTGACTTTTCAAGATATCTTAATTGGAATAAGATATCTCAATTTCAAATTCTTTCAGATAAATTTATTAAATATAACGTAGATAAATTAAATATGAGGAAAGTTTTTAAATGTCAACGATTAAATAATGAAACTTTATGCGAGTCAGCCGAGAATCTGCATTGGGTCTTAGTTTCTTGCTATCAAATACTACATAGAAGATTTTCAAAATAATCTTTCTTGGTGTCATATTTTAAAATATCAAAAATTACACCGAAAATATATTATTGAAATTTCACGAAATTTACTACTTCACGTCCTTGCAGACATTTGTATAACTCTCGATAATATAATATAGAAAATAAAAAGCCTTCAACACCAATCTAAAACTATATGTAAAATGATTTTACTGTATATTCTTAAATATCCACATTGTATTTATACAAGCCCATATAGTCCAAAATATATCGTTTGTATTCTACTATTATTAATTAATTAAAGTACATCGTTTTGTTCATTAAACTTTCCATATTAATTTATAATATAGTCGATATGGGTTGATAATAATAATAATTTTTTAATGATTTACGGCTGGATGGTTCTATAAACACAATTATTCATTAAATAGAATATATATACATATAAATTTACAAAATTCAAACTAAAAAATATAATGAGAGTAATAATTTATGATTGTTTGTTTACATTTATAGCTAACAAATATTTCTGAGGAGGCCTGGCTTTTTAGAAGAAAATTCCCACCCCACAAACTCGAGTCGATACTTATTCGTTGAAGGATAGTCATCAGACACTTTCCTACCTTTTAACAATTTTTCTGATATTTCTTGCATTTTATAATATATAAATATGATTATGATAACGCTTATTAAAAGGTAATATTTAATTTTTTTCAGAAATATTAAAAAATTTCAGTTTGTTTTATTTGTAAACAATTGTAATTGTAGTACAACCAGACAAAACAAAAAAAGGATATAAAATACATATATAATTTAAAATACAATAAAATTTCCAACTTATTATTTAAACAGAATACATTATTATCTAAAATTATACGGATAATGTAAATAAAAATTCACGAATATATACATGTGTGTGTGTTAATAGGTATATAATGTCAAAAAAAATTGGGAAAAAGTGGTGGGTTTCACATAATCTATATTTAAATTTTATTATTTTTTTTAAACTGAATCTTTCGTAAATTTAAAAATGCGATTTTTTATTTTAAAAATCGAAAAATTTACCAAACACAAAAAATTTTCCAATACAACGTCATTTAGAGAAATTAGTAATGGAAGAAATATGGCCTCACTGTATATATCTAGCCACTGTCTTGTCTTTCTGTGTTGGGCGAGAGCTACTAGGCTGTAACAACTGACCACGGGGCAATCCCCCTGGCAAGTTGTAACGTTTGTAACGTAGTTCGTAATTTTATATTTGGTATTTTATAAGCGATAAGAAGGAATAATGCCTTCGGGGAGGTTTTTAAGAGTAACTAGACCTGTATTCAAGCATTACAGACGTGGAGAATACCTGAAAAACTTCACTTGGCCAGCCCTTTCTGGCAAGGTGTATACCCATGACCAAACTCTTAGTGTTTAGTGAACGGAACCGCTTGGCTACTGGAAGCCCCATAGCCACTGTATGCTTTCTTTACATTTCACGAAATCTTTGGGCAAAAACACTTTAAAAAATTATAAACTAAATATAATTAATACAAAAAATATCATTTAATTGAAGAAACCAGAAAAGTATAGACAGTAAAGGAGTATTAAAACTATTTTACCCTTTAAAAACTCAAAGTTCAAAGAACGTTTCTGATGATAATATAAAAAATTTAATAATGTATCTTTTAAAAATTCATTTTATATTAGCTTCATACGTACCTATGTCATTCAAACACTAACTGTTAATTTGCATGTGAATTCACAGTTTTCTATTTTCGGAGTTATAATTCAAATAAAATAAGTTCTAATATTTTCTTGAAAAAATGCGTTTATTGCTTTTATCTAAAACTTTGAAACATACCAAAAAATTGAAGTTTAAAACATTTATTTCTCTTGGAATTAAATGCTTAAGAAAATTTTGAGAGAATTAAGGAAATTGATACTGTTGAATTTTGGTTATTAAAGATCAAAGGGGTGGGGAAGTAAGTGGGGTCGTGTGTATCTCGATTAAAGTCAGATTTAAACTTTTTGTCGTTATATAGGGGAGATCGGGGCAACTTCGGCATGCGGGGCAAGTTTGTCAAGCGCTTTTTTTAAAAAACAAATTAAAAGGAGACTTTGGTTATAGGTTAGGCAGTTGAGTTTTATTGGTGGCTTGTTGANAGCTTCACACGGACCTGCGTCATTAAACAAACAACTGCACATTTGCATGTGAATTTACAGTTTTCTATTTTCGGAGTTATAATTCAAATAAAATAAGTTCTAATATTTTCTTGGAAGAATGCATTTATTGCATTTATCTAAAAATTTGAAACATACCAAAAGATTGAAGTTTAAAATATTTATTTCTCTTACTTAAAATTGAATGCTTAAAATAAAAAAAATTTCTAATAAAACATAATAAGACATGGCTCCATCAAATGTTTCAGTGAAATATGAACAACTCGTTACCGGAAGTTTTTTTACCTATTTAGTTGTATTTCGTGCATAAAAACGACTGGTAAATAAAAACAAAACTAAATAAAAAAAATAAACAAATGAATTACAAGAAGTCTGGTGTTTGTGTACATGCCGATCTTGCCCCGATCTCCCCTATATATTTAAAAATAAAATAAAAAATTTCTAATAAAACATGAGATATGGCGCCTTCAAATGTTTCAGTGAAACATAAACAACTCGTTACTGAAATTTTTTTTTACCTATTAAGTTGTATTTCATGTATAAAAACAATGGATAAATAAAAACAAGACTAAATAAGAGAAAACAAATGAATTACAAGAAGTCTGGTGTTTGTGTACAGTACATTCAAGACACACTTATCCAAATTTTATTCAAGCTACTTGAGCCCGGCGGCAAAAGTTTCCAAGTGTAAAATTAATTAATCTCATGATGTCCTGCAGAAATTAAACTAAAAGAGGTATTTCAAACAGGAAATTAATGGATTAGCTACAGGTATTAATCTCTCTTAAATTTTTATTTCCTTCTTAACATCGTTAATTGCCGGAAAGATTTATCATTATCTGTTCATACACCTTTTCTAATAAATTGAAGTAGGATGTTTCGCAGTTTTTTTATTATATATAATTTCTTTTTTAACAACAGATAATAAAATTTTCATAGAAATATTTTAAACTTTTAGATTTTCTTACAAAAAAAAATGAAAATATTTATTGTCATAAGTGAAAAAGTAAAATCCTCATTCAAACATTTTTCAAAAATTATTACAGAATCCATAAAAAAAAGAAACGCTTTTTATCAATATTGGTACCATATTCAAATATTTTTATTATAAAGTAATAAAATGATCCATCGTTTTTAATCCTATTTTTCTTACAAAGTTTTAAACGCGTGGTTTACAATGATCAAAATACAAAGTATCAAATATCTTCGATTATAACGTCTTCAATCTAGCATAAATTGAAACGTGAAAATTATTGTTACGTTCTCACGTATGTCGTTTAAAAACGAACCAGAAGAAAAACCTTACAAGACTTTATTTTAATTCACAAAATTGTTTAGAAAATTTTGTGCTGTATAAATCCAACAAAGCTGCAAAATTTGTCAGAATAATGACTTTCAAAAACAAATAAACGTTTGTGTGTTTTAAAGTACAGGTAACCCCCGTATAACACGGCACTTCTATAGCACGGATTCGCTCTAACACGGTTCGAGAATTGGTACCATCCCCCGTATAACACGGTACTTTTATAGCACGGATTCACTCTGACACGGTTCGAGAATTGGGTAAAACCCTCGTACAACAGGAAATGTAATAAATTTTTACATACTTAAGTAATAATAGTTCACGAAAATTATTATTTTCGTGAACTATTAGTACTTAAGTATGTAAATTTTCTCTTCTCGCCTTCTGTCGATACACGTGGTCCTTCTCGAAACTTGTTTCAATGTTGCCAGATCGCGACGCTTCTGCTTCTGATGTTGCCGAATGTTTTTCCCTTATTCCATACTTGCTTTATTCTTCATAAGTGCTTAGCACCATATAAGGAAATTTATAAAGACCTTTTAACTAGAAGCAAGCAATCTAAAATTACATACATTTTGCAAAAGGTAAAGCATGGATCTGAAGATAATGCAGAAAAATGCTCAGAGGATAAGGATAACTTGCCAAAAAGAAAACGCTCTCGGTTAATTAATAGTGTTTTTAGTGATGACGAAGAAAACATTGTTTAATTTATATTAATATGTATCACTTAAAAAAATTTTAATGAAGATATTTATCTTAATTATGAAAATATACTAGTATGTTTTTTAATTTTTGGAACCTAACCCTCCTTTTCGTATTAGTTTTTTTGTTTCGTATAACACGGATTCGCATAACACGGCAATTTTTTGGAACGTAACTACCGTGTTATACGGGGGTTACTTGTATATTTAATTTGATAAATTTTTTGAAATGTAAATAGACTAATGAAAATAATTTCCAAACTCTGCAGTTTGAATGTACGATTGTTTTACAATTATTATTTTCTTATTACACTCAGAATATAAAAAATTTTTGAAATGGCACGTGGAGTGCTGGATCTTGTGGTATAAAATTCTGTAATCTCTTGCCTCTAGATTAAATTTTAAAATAACTAAAAGTTTGAAAATATTCATCGTTACTACTATAAAAAATTTATCAACGAGTTGTTGTTTTTTATTCATTTCAGGGTGCTTTTAGTTGTGGCATTTGTTATCACATTCTATTTAAAAACTTAATTTATAATTATTATAAAGTTGTAATGAGTTTAATTTTCAAAGTAGGGATGGATTTTATAAAATAAGGTGTAAAATTGCCATTAAATTTGACTCTGTTGGAGATACACTCTTTTATCTCCCACCTCTTCGACCTATAACAATCAAACTTTAACAGTATTAATTTTCCTTATAGTCAAATCTCGTTGCAAAATTTCAGAAATTTTCGAAAAATAGCACCGTACTTATTAAGCTAAAAAGAAGATGAAAAACATCTTGTCCTCCTATGTGAGTCCAAAATTGTAAACATTTCCATACTTTCTTTCGATAATATACGATTTCGGATTTCCGAATTTTACATCCGAAATCATAACGATTTCGGATGTAAAAATACAAGCAGATTTCGTAAAATAAAATAAGACATTTCTGCATTATTACTTAGTTTGATACAACTATTATGTAATTTTAATGAACTAATCGCCAAATTTGTTTCAATCATATTCTAAATCACGATGATCGGGTTTTTAGTGGCGTATTAACATTTACAGATTTAAAAAAAACTTATCGATTTCAATTTTAAAAGTATAAAACGAAACATTGTCGTTAAACTTTTGAAATAACAGCAGGGTGAATATAAAAATAATTAAATAATATATCAGTAATAAAAAAACACCACGGAATTAAAAACTCGACAAACACCTACAGAGATAATACAGGCAAAACTTTTTTATTTTCAAATCTATACATTACTTAGAAAAGCGTAGAAATTAAATTATATCGCAATGTTACAATATCGCAGCAGTTTTATTCTGCAATCATTAAATAATAAATTAAATAATTATATATAATAAAAATAAATAAATAAATAAAGAGTTTTCGAAAAGCTAGTAAATGATCCATTGCACGCGATTAATTAGTAGAATTCTTTTCATTGGATAAAGTACAATATGTAAAATAAACACGTGATGTCAGATTAGTAGAAAACAGCCAATTAGAATAAATTATTCGTACAAAAGTGATACACATAGATATATAATTTACAATAAGAAGTAAATCGCATTGTCTCTTAATTCAAGGCCTATCCTCACTATGAAAAGATTCAATTTGTTCATCTCCTGTTTGATGGTAATTGGTAAGTTGAATAAATTTTGTTATTTCATTTCGATTTTCAATTTTTTTTTCATGTTGATTCGAAATTCACAAAAATTTCATAAATATTTTGCAAAGAACCCAAATGTTATGAGTTTATATAAAATTTCTATCTTCATAATTTTATGTACACTGCTTAAGACAAGGCTCGTTTCCATGACATCAACAAAACACCTAATGATCTGCATTGAGAAGCAGATTGCTCATTACGAGTAAAATTATAGTTTACTGTACAGTAAGTCAATCCGAGGCAAATATTGTTTTTAAATATAACTCTATTGTAAAAATAGAAATAAGGTTTTCTGAGTTCACTTATTTATTACTTTTCTGTCTGTTATACATAACAGAAGAAAAGTATGGCGATTAGTAAAAATGACTCCCTCAAATATTTTACATTTTCGACTTAGGGCACATTGAAACGACGAGAAATGCATACAAATTTGGGTGTTTTTTCAATATACAGTCGACCCCCCTATATCACGGTAGATACCTTCCGGTTTTTATGAATTAACCATTTTTTACGAGTCGAGCCAATCACAGCCCGGCACGTATGCAGTTTACGGACTATGGCTGTTTGAAAGGTTTTTTCCATAAAATTAATCAATTCTAGGCTAATTCGACTTAACATTTCTAAAATACGTATAATTTTTTGGGGAATAATCCATATAAACTACGCTATAAACAAAAAGTTGTAGGATTACTTATCGAGCGTGCACCATTCGACTACGCCGTAGCTTAAGCTTGTTTTCGTCGTGGAGCTTGTCATCGAATGACGCTCGCGTGCTTCCTGATAAATTATTTTTTTGCGAAAAATTCGTTGAACTTTGGAGACATCATTAATTTTTATGGACGTTAAATAATATATGGTTTTTAGTAGGTCCGCTGCTCGTTTAAACTCAACGATTTGTGCAATCCTGTCGCGACACGAGTCGGCGATGACATTTTACCGAATTATAGGAGTTTTTTTAGCATGTTTCTACGAATACTGTCGCAATTTTTTCGCCGTGATATAGGAATCCGAACTACAGGAACCCGTGTTATAGGGGGGTCGACTGTATATGGATAATAGTGCGTGTGTTTTTATGTTTGTGTGTGGGAACCCGAGTTCGTTTACTCTGTTGAAGGCTCAATAATTCTTGTACTATTTGTGAAAATTTCTGAAAGTTTCCGAGGTTTGCATATTACGCGGATTATTACTATTAAATTTTTGAGATTAACGATAGAAAGGTTGGGAAGATAAAAAGGATAGTGTGTATCACCAGTAAGTCAGACTTCATGACGATTTTTCTGGTTATTAGCGAGGTTGCGGCTGACGTTTTCAACGCGAAAACGTGTACGTCGGACGTTCAGCGCCGCTTTCCTGTAAGCCTAGAAGTTGGGCAATGGTGTTTGGGACGTCGAGTATGATTCCACTGACTATCCAAACACCATTGTCAAACTTCTAGGCTTATAGGAAAGCGGCGCTGAACGGTCCGACATACACGTTTTCGCGTTGAAAACGTCGGCCGCAACCTCTCTATTATTATTTACAATTTTCTATATAGCACATGACTACCCTATAAATTAAACTTTTTGCATTTTATAATAGTTAAAAATATAAGAATTTTTAAAATAAAATATGATAAGAGATGGCGCCACCAAGAGTTGCTGGAAAAGTTAAGCAACTGATTGTTTTTCACATGCGCGCTTGATTCGTACACACATAATAAAAGTTACTGGCTAAACTGATTTGTACATTTACGTTTTTGCAGATGTAGTCGTAGAAAGTAAAGATGGCTACCCACTTGATAGCAATGGTTGCAGAATTATCTGCGATAATAACGATTTTTGTTAAAACCTGTGCACGTCAATGAAGGCAAACACAGGCTATTGTTCTTCATCGGAATTGGCATGTTATTGCGAAGGTCTTCCATCGGATGCCAAAGTCTTTGACCAAAATAATAACACCTGCAAGTAGAAGAAAAAAATAGAGAAAACGCATTAATTTGTACTGAAGAACGGTCTCTGTTAATGTTACAATGAATAAACGTAAAATAAAGAATATTGCATTATAATATCCTTTATTGTCTTCGTTATTTGTTTCAAGTTCTATCGTTTTGATACAATCTTTTATATTATTAATTTAAACTCGTTTATATATATATATATATATATACAATATAAATGTTTATATAAGTTTACAGTCTACAAGCGTGTACACACATATAAACATTTATACTGTATATATATATAGGTATATAGGTATATATCAGCATACTTTATACCGCATGCTTAATACAACGAGATTATACAGAAATTATTACAAAATTAAATTTACTATCATATATTATGAAAACAATTTATGATAGTAAATTTATTGATATTAATTAATGAAATAAATATAAAAATAAACCAAACAAATGATAATACAGTATAAAATTTCAAATAGAAAAGGGAAAAATTAAAAATAAAATTAAGTAATTTGATAATAGAATAGAAAGAAAAAAAGAAATTGCAGTGAAGATAGTATTAAAAACTATAAATAATTTTTTTATTTTATTATAAAATTATTTGGAGTTAGTACCAATATTGATTTTAAAAAAGTTTTGTTTTTCTCATGATTTCTATGACTTTTAAAAAAATTTTTAAATGAAGGTTTTATTTTCCAATTTATAACAGACTTCTGGTCATAAAAATTTAAATTTTCTTTTAAAAGTATTTGAAAGTTTTAAATTTTTCTACTAAATTTTTATTTATATTCTTTTTTTTTAGGAAAAAACATGTAACATATGCAAGTGAATGAATGAATAATAAAATAGGACGTTTTCAAACTTTATTTATGAAATAGGTTGATTGACAAAATGTTCTTCGCTTATTTTCTCTTATTTAGGTTTTTTCTTATTTTTCCCTTTGTTGTTTTTTTACAAAATAATAGTTGATATTCTAGCAATGAATTGCTTATGTTTTATGGCAACGTTTCTTGACGCGATGATAGTTTATTATAAAAATCTTTTTAGTTTTAAGTATATAAAATGAGAAAAAACTTAAATCCGGCCTCAATCATAATACATACCACGCTTTTTATTTCACCACCCCATCAATTTTTAATCACCAAAATTTAACAGTATAATCCTCCTGTTAATCAAACCTCCCTTCAAACGTTCAAGAATTTTCCAGAAAATTACACAAGTTATTAAGCTTTAAAAATGACAAACAAAATCATGTCACATACACACACTAATGTGACAGTGCGCGAAGCAACTCCTATGCTTACGTACCACGTGACCAAGGGTCCACTATGACAAAGTTGTCACGAATGACACCACTGTGCCTTTTAGACAGACAGAAACCTTTTTGTGCATGCCGTCGTGTCTGTAAGAGCTTGGACTCGGGATGGAGACGTATTGGGCGAAAGAAGTGCACTTTACAACTCGATTACGAAAAATAATACCCGTTTATTGATTTTATAAACTATTTACACATATAATCTTTAAGCGTGAGAGAGAGTTTACAAACGTTTGCGCCTGATATTTACCTGAAGATCGCTACCTTGATTTGGGCCTTTTTTTCCGTGGAGGAGACACTATAGTTCTTGGTGGGTACTTGAAACTATCGACGGTTAAAATTCTAATCGCTGGCAATTGGCGGAGTATTCGCGGCAAAGTATATCCTAGTGCACACATGTCCAACAATTGAGGACGACAAACTTTCTGTCGCGTCATCGGCCCCGTTCTTTTATTCTGAGGGTCCCCACTCTTGTAACTTTAGTCCTTTTTGGGTAAATTGTAAAATCCAAGTATAATAGCAAATGTTTTTTTAGTATCCGGTGACACATCCAGAAGTGTCACGTCTAGACAAAGAAGCAAGTCCACGAGAAGGGATATTGTCTTGTCCCTTTTGATTTTGGTTCTCTTTCGGAAAGTTTTTTTGAATAAAACTTTTCGTAAATATCAGGTCCTCACACTAACCTGTACACATATATTAAAAAATCCCGTTTTTTATTGCATTTTTTGAAGTTTTCAAGGTTTTTCGAATTTAAAAATGTAAAAATCTTTAAAGGTGACACTTTTAGCCGATCGTCATACTTTCCCTCTGTTATATAAAACAGCCGATAAAATCATAAAATGTGCGAATGCGTCATATATTCTTTAAGGATTTAATTATAAATAATAGAAATAAAGAATTGCATGTTTTTGAACTTCAAGTTATAATTATTTTCAAAATTTCTAGAGAAAACAAATAAATGTATTGTTCTAATCAACAATTACAAATTATTTTATTTTAATTTTAACACAGGATACAGGAAACTGTGATTTACATGCAAATATGCAGTTAGCTGTTGAATGACGTAGCTACGTATTTAGCTAATACAAAATAAATTTTTAGAACATATGTTATCAATTTTTTTATATTACTATCAAAAACATTTTTTAAAGTATAAGTATTTAAAGAGTAAAATAGTTTTAATACCCTTTCACTACTTATATTTTTCTGGTTTCCTGATACAGAGGGTAAGTATGGCGATAGATTAAAACATGCCGGACAAACTTTTTAGAATTTTCGACCCATACAGCTTCAAACGTCAAGAAATGCAAAAATATTCGGGAGTAATTTTCTGTATGTTTTAATGCTTGTGTGTGTATACGGGGGTACGATTCTGTTTATCCTCATTAAAGCTTAAATTTTTAAAAATACGTTCGAATTTCAGTCACACCTGAAAATGGCTTACTGTATTAGAATGAAAACGTTAGTGTTTCCTTTAATTAATAAACATTTCTCAGCAACAGGTGTATACATGCGTCATTATTAGGGAAAGTTCTACTATTAAATGTTTGTGGTTGAAAGTGGACAGGGCAGGAAGATAAAATGGGTCGTGTGTATCTCTAGGGTGAGACATAATGACAATTTTATTCGTTATTAACATTCTTACTTTTTTATAAAACTTATCCCTTCCCTAAAAATTAAGCTTTTTTGCCGTGTTATAATAGTTAAAACTAAAAACTTATAAAATAAAGTACGATAACAGATGACGCAACCGAAACTTTCCGGGAAAGTCAAGCAACTCGTCGCTAAATTTTTTTTATATACGCAATGAAAAGTATTTTCAAAGTTTCATTATTATATTAGAAACAACTGATCACAGTATTCTATGCCACATGATCTAGCATTTGGCTTGCCATTTGAAAGGTATTCTATTTTCCAGTCGTAATCATATTTCTAAAATAACAGTGCAGTTCCTTCTAAACCTCAGTGTGTGAAAAATGATTTTTATTTGTGGTATTTTACGTTTTGAAAAATTTAGCAAAATAAATACACTTTAAAACACAAAAAGGTTCATTTATTTCTAAGAGTCATTATTTTAAAAGTAATAAAATTGTTTGAGTTAGTAGCAATATTCATGGAAACTTTTCTTTTGTTGCACGGGTTCGATAACTCTTTTTTTGATTTTTGAATGAAGATTTTATTTTTTCACTTGTAACAGACTTCTGACCATAAAGATTTAGATTTTTTTAAGCATATTTGAAAGTTTTTAAACCTTTGTACTGAGTTTTTTCTAGAAAATTTTTATTGTCTGTTGTGAAAAAAAAAATTGCATATGCAAGTACAGTACTACCACGTATATATGAATTCACTATAAAACAAATGGACGTCAATCTCCGATCTATGAAAAAAACGTGTATTAACAGGAAATCGTAAATCTTTCCGGCTGTTTAACGATACTGAAAAGGAAGTAAAAAATATAACAGGGATTATTACTTGTTTATAATCCTTTGATATCGCTTTAATTTCCCGTTTACAATTCCTCTTTTAATTCAATTTCTGTAGTGTCACTACATTATAAAAGTGGCAGTAACTATTGGAGGAGTTGGCAGTAAATTTGAACGGCGGTTTTGGTGCAATTAAGCTAATTACGAATTATAGTCTTCCGTTTACAGGTAAGGTAACTCAAATTCATTTTCGTTTTGTTTTATGCCGACGGTTAACTGCTAATTTATGTTGTGTATAATATATTTTTTTCTGTAGTTTTGCCATACAAATAGATGTTTACCTTGTACTAATAAATAAATAAAATTAAGAAATATATTGAAATATTAAATTCTCGTAAATTCAATTATTTATCATTTAAGTCAGTGGTAGTCAAACTGGTTCTTACAGCTCACTAGTGGGCGTTCCAACCTTCATGGTGTGCAGTAGGGATTTTGTCCGATACAGAAGCACTTCCTTTTTTTTTATTTAATTGAATTTTTAAAAACATTGAAATAGAAATTTTTTAAAGTATCGTTTAAAAAATTTTATAGCATTATTTAAAAACATTTTCATTAGGTATTCATGAAATTCTTTAGTGTTTATATTTAAATTTCTGAAAATATACTATTTGTATCGCTCGCGCATGAGTTAAGTTTACGTTACGTAAGTGAAACTAAATTGCGCTACCAGCGCCTAGCATTACACTAGCCATAGTCAGTAATTTATCTCTGGTCAGTACTTAGATTTGTGAGAGTAAGCACGTGTCTACAGCTTTAAATAAAATATCTATATATATAAGCTATTGATCCCACTGTATATCTGTAATCTGTCACGGTATGCCTAGAACGCCCACTATGGGTTTCCCTAGAGATGACTTTTAGCTACTAATTAAATTAACAGTATAATTTATTTATTAACAGTATATTATTATTTTTGTTTGTAATAGGAATTTATTATTGCCATGAATTTATTATTTATACTGCGGAATGGCATCGCTGCTGCTAGAATGCCCACTAGGGGCGTCCTGGGCTTTCTTGTGAAATATTGTGAGTGCATGCCTCAAAAAGAGAAATACGCTCGTGGCTATTTGCCAGAGTATCTGAAGATGGGTTTCATAGAATATGTTGTAAATATACAACATCCAATGTGTTTATTGTGTCATAAAACACATTATCCGATGAAGCAATTAAGCCAATTCGTTTGAAAGAACTTCTTTCTACAAAGCATTCAAATGATAAGGACAAGCCCATTGAATATTTTCAGGAAATATATAAAAAAATTTAAAATCGTTCAACAGTCGTTGCATCATTTAAGAAACAACATGCAGCGAACGAAGATGGATTAATTGTCGCTTATCGCATTTCACAATTAATTGCAAAAAGTGGTAAAAGCTGTAATATTGGAGAAACTGTAATAATTCTCCCTATAAAAGCATTTATCTCAACAGTAATGCTTCAGGATATACTTCAAATTTTAAATACGTTGCCCCTAAACGAATGCACTGTAAAGCGACTAATTGAAAAAATGGCAGTTAATGTTAAATAAAAAAAAATATAAGTATTCTCCAAAACTCTTCATTTTCCATGCAATTGGAGGAGTCTACCATTGCAGATAATAACGCTTTATTGATGGCATATGTAGGTTATTTTGATGAAAACAATACATTACGAGAAGAAATGCTATTCGCAATAAATTTCATTATAGAATCAAGAGGATTATCTATATTTAATACTGTGAAATCATACTTTACAAAAAATAATATTCCTTTGAATACGCGCTAGTGATGGAGCACCATCAATGGAGGTCGCTATCGTGGATTTGTTGCTTATTTGAAGAAAGAAAGTGCCAAATGTTTTATGTATTTATTGTCTGGTGCACAGACAACATCTTGTACTTACATGTAGGAAAACATCTAAGTACAGTACAAGTCTCCATTCATCATTAACTATAATAATTCGAGCTGTAAACAAGATGAAATCCAATGCAAAAAATGATAGAATGTTTCGACAGCTGTGCCAGGAAAATAATAAAGTTTAATTACGTTACTTTTGCACACAGAAGTTCGGTGGCTGTCATATAATACATCTTTGGCTCATTTTGTAGCATTATATGATAGTGTCATACAATATTTTGAAAGTAATAGTGAGTCCCGTGGTGCGTAAGCATCGGAGGTTCTTCGCGTATTGTCACATTAGTGTGTGTATGTGACATGATTTTGTTCGTCATCTTTAAAGCTTAATAACTTGTGTGATTATTCTCGAAAATTTCTGAACGTTTGAAGGAAGGTTTCATTATCAGGAGGATTGATACTGTTAAATTTTGGTGATTAAACATCGAAGGGGTGGTGAAATAAATAGTATCGTGTGTATTACGATTGAGGCCAGATTTAAGCTTTTGTCATTTTATATACTTAAAAATAAAAAGATTTTTTATAATAAAGTATCATAAGAGATGGCGTCAAGAAACGTAGCCATGAAACATAAGCCATTCATTGCTTGAATATTAATTGTTTTTTTGTAATTTATGTGTGAGATTCTGAATATTTTAAGTTAAATTATTCTAAAAAGTGATAGAAAATAATTTAAAAATTAGATATAATATTTCGATATTTTTATCAAAGCTAAAAATCAAAGAGAACAAGAAACAAATATTTCCTGTGATGACAGTCAGTTCCTGAGAGAGATCCTTATCTCCCATGACAAAAGGGCTGACTAAACCAAAAAGGTTCATCACGATACTCTGTCAGATGATCTTAACTCTTAACATCCATTAGAGGAGAAAAAGAGTATAAAAGAGAGATAATCGCCAAAAATCGCGGACATCATCGTATCCTCCATAATGTAAAGTTAGTGCCATACTTCTTTGGAAATAACTTCCTCCCAAAGTGCAGAATTGTTATTAGTCACATTTCAAGTAAAGGAATATATTAGATTTATAAACTCTCTCACCTATTTCTCATACTAGGGACAGGATAGTTAAGATAGTTTTAGTTTGGAATAGTCCGTTTGTAAACTGCTTTTATTTTATTATGTATTATTAAATGTTGTTATTCCTTTGTTAAACGAGTGTTTTTGGTTTGTTCATGGCCAGACACTTTATCGCTTACCTACGCACTCTCCACTCGAAATAATATAGCCCTCCTTTTAGAAATAGCAATAGTAATTAAATTGCGAAATAATAGTTTAACTGGTGCCAGCGTTCTGACGTGATCGAGATCACACGATCTTGATCTCCACTTTCACTCAGAAAGGCTATCCATAGACGCAGTGAGCGGATCTAGCGATTCGATAGGATAACGCGTTGCTATCTTTTCGGTAGTCTCACACATGCTCGGTAGTCTCTCACATTCGGTAGTCTCACCCGCTGTAGTCTCACACATGCATAAAAAATATCTAAGGGAAAAATAAGAAAAAGCCTAATTAAGAGAAAATAAGCGAAAAACATTTTGTCAATTAACCTATTTGATAAATAAAGTTTGAAAACGCCCTATTTTATTATTCATTCATGCACTAGCATACGTTACTTATTTTTTTTAAACAAATAGAAAAAAATAATAAAAATTTAGTAGAAAAATGTAAAACTTCCAAATACTTTTAAAATTATATTTAAATCTTTATGGCCTGTTATAAATTGGAAAATAAAATTTTCATTTAAAATTTATTTTAATACTATCTTTATTCCAATTTCTAAAGCAGATAGTATGCAATGATAAACGTGCAAAGCTTCTAACATCTCTCAGCGATTATAATGTCTTAATATTAGTAAATACTAATATGTCAATTATTGTAACGTGCTCACGTATATCAAAAATTCAACAAGAAAATACCTTACAAAGCTTTGATTTAATTGGAAAGAATCTTTAGGAAATTTTGTGCAGTATTACAATAATAAAGAATTTGAATGTTTTAAAACAATGACTTTCAAAAATAAATAAACATTTCTATTCTTATAAAGTGTATTTATGTTGCTAAATTTTATACTTATTATTGGTAATACAGTAGAACCTCGAAAACTCGACCTAATGTGGACCGAAGGGTGGCCGAGTTTGTGAAAATGCCGAGTTATCGGGAATGGGGTTAAAAAAATAAGTACGAGTATTTCCTCAGAAAATACTGTACTGTACTTGTACAGTATTTACTTGTACAGAATATAACAGAGAATAAACTGCCCAAATACCCTTAAACAAAGGAAAAGTACGTCCTTTATGAAGGCATAGAGCCACTACATGAAAATGAAAATTAATGAATACACTGTGTACAGTAATTTACCTGATAAGACAGACCTCAGAAAAATACTTTATGAGAGCTTTTATACTTTTATAAAGCTGTCTATAATGAAAATTAATTAACTAAGGATTTTTT
>NW_019385107.1:353762-361916 GCF_000671375.1 Centruroides sculpturatus | reverse complement strand
AGGTCTTTATAAATTTCCTTATATGGTGCTAAGCACTTATGAAGAATAAAGCAAGTATGGAATAAGGGAAAAACATTCGGCAACATCAGAAGCAGAAGCGTCGCGATCTGGCAACATTGAAACAAGTTTCGAGAAGGCCCACCTGTATCGACAGAAGGCGAAAAGAGAAAATTTGCATACTTAAGTACTAATAGTTCACGAAAATAATAATTTTCGTGAACTATTATTAGTTAAGTATGTAAAAATTTATTACATTTCCTGTTGTACGAGGGTTTTACCCAATTCTCGAACTGTGTCAGAGTGAATCCGTGCTATAAAAGTACCTTGTTATATGGGGGATGGTACCAATTCTCGAACCGTGTTAGAGCGAATCCGTGCTATAGAAGTGCCGTGTTATACGGGGGTTACCTGTATTTTGGCCTAGACTAGATTGATCAGATAAGTCAATGCAATGCTTGGATGATCTGCCCAGAGGACTTTCTGGGAAACTGATCCCATTTAGGTTTTAGACACACGAAGTAAACCTGGAAAACTACACGTGACTAGCTCATTGGTCAGGCACAAACCCATGACCAACTACTAGTGTTAAGTAATTTTATTCACTAGGCCACTGGTGGGCTTGTATATATTTGGAAATATGTCTTGTAAGCATTTGATCAAATACTATAATGTACATTTTGGAAAATCTTTTTTGTTTCTTGAAATTTTTCCTTTACAATTTGTATTCTTCTATTTATACATTTAAATAGCAGTTCTCCAGATCTGTAGTGTATTTTTTAAACAAATATTTCAACTTTAATCCAAAGATCTGACCTAAACAGTGGCAATCTTGTCATCATTTTGGCCAAATATTTGGATAAAAATATTTAATATTTTGAAACCATCTGTTTTATGAATTTTTCATTCAAATGATTCAAGAATGACTCCAGAAATCAGATAAAAATAGTTATGTCATAATATTCTTCAGGTGAATTGTTTCAAATATTATGTCAGTACATTTGTTTTCCAACTATTCTGTGAATTGAATTCATTATACATTCACCATCATCAATTTCATTGAAAACATCTTCAAATTTTACATACATATAAATATATATATATATTTTTTAAAATAATAATCTGTGCTGCTTCTTGGGCAATGATTATGATTGAATTACTTTTGTTGTCAAGAACAATAAAATGAATTTTGATTTCCTTAAAGCATTTAGCCTTACACAAGTCCTTATCTCTTCAATTTCCAATAACTTCTAATAATCTAAACAGTGGTATGAAAAGCTCAACCATTACCATAACTGAATCAAGATGATCAACCCATTGAGTTTGACACATTTGTTTCAATGACAATCATTTTGGTGTGGGACATATTTCTGGAAATTTTTCTTGCAACACTGCAATTCTTTTTGATTTATTAGTGATATTATATATGTCTTCTATCACTGAAATGCAATTATTAATATCTTGAGCATCATTGGATTTATATATCGCCAAATTTAAACAATGTGAAATGCAATGAATGTAAATGACTACATTTCTTCATAATTAATTCTTCATAATTCTACAGGTCATTTCTTCATAATTATTGTTTACATCTCATGTTATGCACCCAGCATAGCTGCATCATCATCTTAACCTTGACCTCTTAAATATTGAACATCAAATTTAAAAAGATTAAGGTCAATATACACAGTCTTTATTTTAAAACTAGCTGCAAGTACCCACTTTGCTGGGTTTTTATTTGTTCGTACATTTATATGTAATATAGTTTTTTTTATATAAAAAATTGTTTCTATTCCTCTACATAATCATTCTCTGATTCAATGTGTTTCCCTATAATTTTCAAGTTGCTCTTCTGACTGATTATTTCTGTTTCGATATGATTTGAGACCGCAAAAATTCTTTCTTATGCTTTGGCATTGTTTTTTATATTTTTACTTTTCACACTTCACTATTCACTTTCTACTTTTTTCTGTTATTTGTACACTTTTACTTATGAAAAATCAACTGAAGTATGTGCGTCACACTTTGCCAAAAGCCATCCCCACTACTCACACATAACAGTCTTCGACCGTCATCCATTTTAACAGTCATAGATATAAAAATGGACATGTTTGTCCCTATATTTCACTCTGCAGACAAAACTACACATCACACATGAATGGTGTTTGTGTTTGGTAGTAGCCCCAAGTCTCCCATCGTGCACTATGATGGTTGCATCTCAATAGCTATAAGGGTATGGGAGATATGGGGTTGAAAGTGATTGACTTCTAAAATGTGTAACAATGGAAGTGTCAATAATGGAAGTGTAAACAATGGAAGTGTTAAGAGAAAGCAGCGTGCACGATTCACAGGCACAGATGTGGTTTTTTGCGTTTTTGCAAGAAATCAAACATATTTTTTGATCCATGTAAAAATTCTCTAATTTGTTTAGAAAAAGGGGACCTAATTCTTGCATTCTGTGAAAATGTGTAAGATTGGCTATAATGTAATCTTAATCTTAAATATTTTCGAATAATCGAAAATGTTTTGGATTAGTCGAGGACTGTTATGTGTGAGTAGTGGGGATGGCTTTTGGAGACGTGTAACACACATGCTTCAGTTGATTTTTCATTAGTAAAAGTGCATGAATAACAGAAAAAGTAGAAAGTGAAAAGTGAATAGTGAAGCGTGAAAAGTAAAAATATAAAAACAATGCCAAAGTGTAAGAATTTTTGCGGTCTCGAATCATATAGAAACAGAAATAATCAAACAGTAGAGCAACTTGAAAATTATAGGGAAACACATCGAATCAGAGAAAGCTTATGTAGTGGAAGATTAACAGTCTTTTATGTAAAAAAACTATATTACATATAAATGTACAAACAAATAAAAACCCAGCAAAACAGGTACTTGCAACTAGTTACTAATAAAAAAGCTCTCGTGTGTGTGGGTGAATTCCCTATAACTCTTACAATTTTTGTCCAATCCAGATAAAATTTTGGTTATATTCATTTTATGCTCTGATGGAAAATTATAGGCTACTTATTTTGCAGAAATATTAGCTATAGAATAAATGCTTTATTGATTTCAGATCTGTGGTTGCATTGGTCAGTGATTACGTGATGCTCATGCTCGACAATGAAATTTCCCTTAAATTGCATTTTTAAATATTTTGGCAAATGGAAAATTCTAAACTCACTTCATTAAATTTAAAATTTAAATTTTAAAAAATGTTAGCCTCATCGTGACACTTCTATAATAAATTTTTTTTTTAATCTTTTCATAATGACTATGTCGCATTCTATCCAACCAGAAGCAATGATCTAACAAAACCATTATTTAGAAAGTGTTATCATTCATCTAATTAATGTATGTACAACTAATCTTTGTTTTATCAATATGGAATTAAAAAGACTCAGTATTTTATTAAAAAAAAAAAAAAAAAAAAAACTGTATATATGTTAATACGCCTCTAGAAACCCCGATCATCGTGATTTACAATATGATTGAAACAAATTTGGCGATTTGTTCAATATTGCAGCAATGTCTTATTTTATTTTACGAAATCTGCGTGTATTTTTACAACCCCGATCATCGTGATTTACAATATGATTGAAACAAATTTGGCGATTTGTTCAATATTGCAACAATGTCTTATTTTATTTTACGAAATCTGCGTGTATTTTTACATCCCAAATAGTTCTATATTACCGAAAGAAAGACGAAAATTTTTACATTTTTACACTAAGATGGGAGGACGTGATGTTTTTCATCTTCTTTTTAGCTTAATAAGCACGGTGCTATTTTCTAAAATTTCTGAAATTTGCAACGAAATTTGAATATAAGGAAAATTAATACTATTAAAATTTGGTGGTTAAACATTGAAAGAGTTGGAGTTAAAAGGGTGTATCTCCAGCAGAGTCAAATTTAATGGCGATTTTACTCGTTGTTAACATTAACAATAATTTATAAACCCACCCCTAATTTAAAAGTTAAACTTTTTACTTCTTCATAATAATTATAAACCATTTTATTAAATAGAATATGATAACAGATGGCACAACCAAAAGCACCCTAGAATCTTAACCAACTTGTTGATGAATTTTTCATATTAGTAATGATGAATATTTTCAAACTTATCATCATTTTAATTTAATCCAGAAGCAAGAGATTACAGAATTTTATACTACAAGGTCCAGCACTCCACGTGCCATTAAAAAATTTTTTTTTTTATATTCTACTTGTAATAAGAAAATAATAATTGTAAAACAATCGTATATTCAAACTGCAGAGTTTGAAAATTATTTTCATTCGTCTATTTATATTTCAAAAAATTTACCAAATTAAATATACTTTAAAACACACAAACGTTTATTTATTTTTGAAAGTCATTATTCTGACAAATTTTTGCAACTTTGTTGGATTTATACAAAAGAAAATTTCATAAAGAATTTTGTCAATTAAAATAAAGTCTTGTATGGTGTTTCTTTTGGTTCATACGTGAAGACGTAAGAATAATTTTTTACATTTTAAGTTATGGTAGATTAAAAACGTTATAATCGAAGATATTTGATACTTTGTATTTTGATCATTTTAAACCATGCGTTTAAAAATTTAGAAGAAAAATAAAATTAAAAAACGATGGATCATTTTATTACTTTATAATAAANGAGTATTTCCTCAGAAAATACTGTACTGTACTTGTACAGTATTTACTTGTACAGAATATAACAGAGAATAAACTGCCCAAATACCCTTAAACAAAGGAAAAGTACGTCCTTTATGAAGGCATAGAGCCACTACATGAAAATGAAAATTAATGAATACACTGTGTACAGTAATTTACCTGATAAGACAGACCTCAGAAAAATACTTTATGAGAGCTTTTATACTTTTATAAAGCTGTCTAAAATGAAAATTAATTAACTAAGGATTTTTTCGCCCTGCCAAGGTGTGGACCAGTTATCCGGAGTGCTAAGTTATCGAGGGACGAGTTTTCGAGGTTCTACTGTATAAAAAAAATTCATCAACGAGTTGGTTAAAATTCCAGCCATATTCTATTTAAAAAACTGGTTTTTAATTGCAGTATTATAAAGTTGTAAAAAGTTTAATTTTCAGGATAGGGATAAGTTTTATAAAAAAAATTGTTAATGTTAATAACGTGTAAAATCGGCATTAAATTTTACTGTATTGGCGTTTGATTATTTTTTATCTTTCCACCCGTTCGACCTTTGATTACCAAAATTTAACAATATTAATTACTTTGAAAATAACACATCGTTGCGAAATTTCAAAAATTTCCGATAAAAAGCACGCAAGTTATTTTTTTGTATTTATGCACTAATATGCATGAATATAGAAAAAAAAACCTTTTGCATTTCTCGAAGTTACAAGGTAAGCATTTTTTGGTTATTCGCCATACTTTTTTCCTGAAAAGTGTTAGAAAGATACCGCACGAATCTATGCTGGTGAAAATCTATGATGTAGAAAGGAAAGACACTAATGTATTATTTTGAGGTAGACAGCATATCGTTTATATTAAAAATTGCACCTCGGAATCGTGACGACATTTGAAAGAATAACTGCTCCTGTTTAGTAAATATTCTATTTGTTAATTTTTTTTTATAAAGTAGGAGCTAATTTTTTATTAAATATTTTAAATATCGTATTCGTTTTTATACATTTTAAACTTTAATTAATTAATTTATATTTTCTTTCTGTCCTAATATCAAAGTATTTGATTTTATTTTTATCTCTCTTCTTATTGAAATTTTATACCATCATATATTTAGTTTATTTTTTATATTTATTTCATTAGTAAGAATAAATGTACTGTCATAGTTTTCATAATATATGATAGTAAATTTAATTTTGTAATAATTCTTGTATAATCATGTTGTATTGAGCATGCGGTATAAAGTATGCTGATATATACGGTATAAATGTTTGTATATGTATACACTTTTGTAGACGGTACACTTATATAAACATTTATACTGTATATATATATAAACGTATTTAAATTAATAATATAAAAAATTGTATTAAAACTATAAAATTTGATACAAATCACGAAGGTAATAAAAAAAATTAGAATGCAATATTCTTTATATTTTGTTTACTCAGTGTAACATTACATAAAAGCACTTGTTCTTCAATACAAATCAATAGCTTTTCTCTACATTTAGTTGCAATCTTCAGTAGGGTCGTCCGAGGCGTCAACATCTGATGGAAGACCTTCGCAATAACATTTCATCACCGATGAAGTGCAATAGCCTGTGTTTGCCTTTTTTGACTTGCACAGAGTTTCACAATAATCGTTATTATCGCAGCTAATTTTGCAACCATTGCTATCAAGTGGGAAGCCATCTTTACTTTCTACGAATACATCTGCAAAAACATAAATGTACAAATTAGTTTAGCCAGTAACTTTTACTATGTCTGTACGAATCAATAACTCAACAGCGCAGGTAGAAAACAACCAGTTGTCAAACTTTCTCAACAACTTTTCGTGGCTGCATCTCTTATCATATTTTATTTTAAATTTTTTTATATCTATAACTATTATAAATGCAAAAGGCTTAATTTATATAGTAGTGATGGGCTATATAAAAAAAAACTCTCAATAATAATAAAGAGTAAAAGTGTAATAAGTCTGATCCTACTGGAGATACACACGATTCTTTTTAAATTTCCACTCTTTCTATCGTTAATCAGCAAAATTTAATAGCAATAATCCGCGTAATAAACAAACCTGGGGAACTTTCAGAAAATTTTCAAAAATAGTACATGAATTATTGAGCTTTAAACAGTGTAAACGAAATTGGGTTCCCACACACAAACATAAAAACACACGCACTATTATCCATATATATAGAAAAAAAAACGAATTTGTTTGCATTTCTCGTCGTTTTAATGTGCGCTAATTAAGTCGAAAATGTAGAATTTTTGAGGGGTTCATTTTTACTAATCGCCATACTTTCCTTCTGATACGTATAACAGACAGAAAAGTAATAAATAAGTGAACTCAAAAAACCTTATTTCTACCTTTACAATAAATTTATATTTAAAAACAGTGTTTGTCTCGCATTCGCTTATTTTACAATAAACTATATAATTTTACCCACAATGAGCAGTCTGCTTCTCAATGCAAATCACTACGTTTTATGTTAATGTTATGGAAACCAGCCTTCTTTTAAATAGAGTACATAAAATTATGAAGATATAAATTTGATGTAAACTCTTATAACATTTGGGTTCTTTGCAAAATATTCATGAAATTTTTGTGAATTTCAAAACATGAAAAAAATTGAAAATCAAAATTAAATAACAAAATTTATTCAACTTACCAATTACCATCAAGCAGGAGATGAACAAAATGAAACTTTTCATAGTGAAGATATGCTTGAATTAAGAGACGATGCGATTTACTTATTATTATAAATTATGCATCTATATGTATCATTTTTGTACGAATAATTTATTCTATTCTCTGTTTTCTACTAATCTGACATCACGTGTTTTATTTTACATATTGTACTTTATCCAATGAAAAGAATTCTACTAACTAATCGCGTGCAATGGATCATTTACTAGATTTTCGAAAACTCTTTATTTTTATTATTTATTATTATTATTTATAATTATTTTATTTATTATTTAATGATTGCAGAATAAAACCACTGCGACACTGTGATATATTGATAATTTAATTTCTACGCTTTTCTAAGTAATGTATAGATTTGAAAATAAAAAAGTTTTGCCTGTATTATCTCTGTAGGTGTTTGTCGAGTTTTTAATTCCGTGGTGTTTTCTTTATTACTGATATATTATTTAATTATTTTCATATCCATCCTGTTGTTATTTCAAATGTTTAACGATAATGTTTCGTTTTGTAGTTTTGAAATTGAATTTGGTAAATTTTTTGCATCTGTATATATTTGTTTGTAGAAATGGGCTGGCAGAATTACATTTTAATAAAATATAAAATTCATCTGGATACGAGTCCAAGTTTACTTGCCATGTCTAATCACCAGGAACAACTATTTCCATTGCAGAGACAACCTTTCTTTAGAGGCTATGCCTCTGCACGAATATGTAAAACAGTTTAAAATGTCCACAGGTGACAATCCCAACACAATTAAAAATATAATATTTGTTTGTAGAAATGGGCTGGCA
>NW_019385107.1:319441-353443 GCF_000671375.1 Centruroides sculpturatus | reverse complement strand
CAGAGACGAGCCGCCATTTTACTCACCATAGGTAACATTAACTGCACAATTACATCATGCGATCACCAGAAAAAGTATGATAACTTTATTATTTTTCGTCTCCGGTCCAAAAGTAGGGTATTGTTGAAGTCGTCTCGGTCCCCTCAGTTCAGATAGTCCCGAAAGTCCCATAAGTGGTTATCTATATAATAATTTCCCTAATTGTATTAATATTTTAAATCGTTTGATTTTTTGTATGTTTTTTAATTGGTTGATGATTGATTCTATCAACTAATTTGTCTATTGTTTGATTGTATTAACTTGATTCTTTAGATATCGAACATTAAATAAAGAACATTATGTTAATTTAAGCATACAGAAACGTTGCTGTTGTTTCAGCAGAGATCTTATTTTCACTTTACCGAGTGCCTAATAGATAATTTGCAGATTACCTAGATAATCTGCACATTATCTAGGTAATTTGAGAAATAGAACAATTTTAGCAACTTTAACTGATCACGCTAGCTAATCTGCAGATTAACGAGTTTCCGAGTTTTAGCGGTAACATATACACGAATAATCCGTTCTTCAGCGATTTGATAGTATAAAAATCAATTTAATAATATAAAGACCATGTAAAAATTTCTTTGTAAAGATATATTTAAAAAAAAAAAAAAATTCATGGTCACAATGAATAAAGCGTACCAAAAACTTTCTTTGAACCTAAAGGTATAAATTATACTTCAATTCAATATTTTTTATTAATATCATCTTCGCTCTATTTATCTGTGATATGCCCACATTTATTTGATCATTTGAAGTGGTGCAGTTTCGTGACAATAGTAAAGACAGATATCAATTGAAAGAGAATTATAAGACAAGCGAGACATAAAATCTATAGAAATCGATCCATAGTTTGGAAGATATGATATAAAACAGCTTTCATTATAGTATTCCAATGATAAAAAATGATGACAAACAACATGATTCATCTCGTGAAAGAAAAAAAAAATGATGAAAAATGTCGGTTTTCGTCATCTCAACTGTGAATGTAGACATCAAAAGTGCCATCACTTCGATCTTATAAGTAATGTCTGATATAAAAAAAAACCCCTAATAAAATAAAAAAAAAATCTGTATATATGTTAATACGCCTCTAGAAACCCCGATCATCGTGATTTACAATATGATTGAAACAAATTTGGCGATTTGTTCAATATTGCAACAATGTCTTATTTTATTTTACGAAATCTGCGTGTATTTTTACATCCCAAATAGTTCTATATTACCGAAAGAAAGACGAAAATTTTTACATTTTTACACTAAGATGGGAGGACGTGATGTTTTTCATCTTCTTTTTAGCTTAATAAGCACGGTGCTATTTTCTAAAATTTCTGAAATTTGCAACGAAATTTGAATATAAGGAAAATTAATACTATTAAAATTTGGTGGTTAAACATTGAAAGAGTTGGAGTTAAAAGGGTGTATCTCCAGCAGAGTCAAATTTAATGGCGATTTTACTCGTTGTTAACATTAACAATAATTTATAAACCCACCCCTAATTTAAAAGTTAAACTTTTTACTTCTTCATAATAATTATAAACCATTTTATTAAATAGAATATGATAACAGATGGCACAACCAAAAGCACCCTAGAATCTTAACCAACTTGTTGATGAATTTTTCATATTAGTAATGATGAATATTTTCAAACTTATCATCATTTTAATTTAATCCAGAAGCAAGAGATTACAGAATTTTATACTACAAGGTCCAGCACTCCACGTGCCATTAAAAATTTTTTTTTTTTATATTCTACTTGTAATAAGAAAATAATAATTGTAAAACAATCGTATATTCAAACTGCAGAGTTTGAAAATTATTTTCATTCGTCTATTTATATTTCAAAAAATTTACCAAATTAAATATACTTTAAAACACACAAACGTTTATTTATTTTTGAAAGTCATTATTCTGACAAATTTTTGCAACTTTGTTGGATTTATACAAAAGAAAATTTCATAAAGAATTTTGTCAATTAAAATAAAGTCTTGTATGGTGTTTCTTTTGGTTCATACGTGAAGACGTAAGAATAATTTTTTACATTTTAAGTTATGGTAGATTAAAAACGTTATAATCGAAGATATTTGATACTTTGTATTTTGATCATTTTAAACCATGCGTTTAAAAATTTAGAAGAAAAATAAAATTAAAAAACGATGGATCATTTTATTACTTTATAATAAAAATATTTAAAGCTAGTACCAATATTGATAAAAAAAAGTTTCTTTTTTATGGATTCTGTAACAATTTTTGAGAAATGTTTGAATGAGGATTTTACTTTTTCACTTATGACAATAAATATGTTTATTTTTTTTTGTAAGAATATCGAAAAGTTTTTTAAATATTTCTATGGAATTTTTATTATCTGTTGTTAAAAAAGAAATTATATATAATAATAAAATTGCGAAATACCCTACTCCAATTTATTAGAAAAAATGTATGAACAGATTATGATAAATCTTTCGGGAAGTTAGCCGTGTTAAGAAGGAAGCGAAAAATATAATAGAGATTAATACCTGTTGCTAATCCATTCGCGTCTCTTTAATTTCCTGTTTAAAATACTTGTTTTAGTTTAATTTCTGCGGGACATCACGAGATTAATTAATTTTACACGTGGCAACCGTCGCCTTCTTTCTTTGAATATGATTGAATAACTAGTTTTTGAATTTTGTGTACATTACAGAAGTGTCCATGTTCTTGTTCTTAACTTGTTTTCTTTTATTTCATTTCTTTTTATTCTTCTCTTGGTTATTTCTATGAAAAAAATACAGCTAAATAGGTAAGGAAATTTAAGCAAAGAGTTGCTTAACTTTTTTAGCAGCATTTAGTTAAACCGTGTGAAATGAAGGTTTTATTTTCCTATTTATAACTCTTAGCCATAAAGATTTAAATTTTGTTTTTTAAATATTTGAAAGTTTTAATTTTCCTACTAAATTTTTATTTTTTTCTTTTGTAAAAAAATATGTCCTGTATGCATGTACATGGATGAATAATAAAGTAGGGAGTCGTCAAACTTTATTTTTGAAGAACTGTTTATTAACAGGAAATAATAAATCCTTTCGGCATTTTACGATGTTAAGAAGGAAGTGAAAAATATCAGAACGGATTAATACTTGTCAATCCTTTCATGTCGCTATAACTTCCTGTTACAAACAACCTTTTAAATTTTTTTTCTGTAGTATGTGGCTAGATTAATAAGTAATACACGTGGAAACTATTGCCGTCGAGCTCAAGTAGTTTGAATAAAATTTGGATAAGTTTGTCTTTAATGTTGTGTAAGCTACACAAACACCAGACTTCTTGTAATTCATTTGTTTATTTTTTTTATTTAGTTTTGTTTTTATTTACCAGTCGTTTTTATGCACGAAATACAACTAAATAGGTAAAAAAACTTCCGGTAACGAGTTGTTCATATTTCACTGAAACATTTGATGGAGCCATGTCTTATTATGTTTTATTAGAAATTTTTTTTATTTTAAGCATTCAATTTTAAGTAAGAGAAATAAATATTTTAAACTTCAATCTTTTGGTATGTTTCAAATTTTTAGATAAATGCAATAAATGCATTCTTCCAAGAAAATATTAGAACTTATTTTATTTGAATTATAACTCCGAAAATAGAAAACTGTAAATTCACATGCAAATGTGCAGTTGTTTGTTTAATGACGCAGGTCCGTGTGAAGCTAGTAAAAAATGAATTTTTAAAAGATACATTGTTGAATTTTTTATATTATTATCAGAAACGTTCTTTGAACTTTGAGTTTTTAAAGGGTAAAATAGTTTTAATACTCCTTTACTGTCTATACTTTTCTGGTTTATTCAATTAAATAATATTATTTTTTGTATCAATTATATTTAGTTTATAATTTTTCAAAGTGTTTTTGCCCAAAGATTTCGTGAAATGTAAAGGAAGCGTACAGTGGCTATGGGGACTCCAGTTGCCAAGCAGTTTCGTTCACTAAACACTCGGAGTTCGGTCATGTGTTTGCGCCTTTCCAGGAAGGGCTGGCCAAGTGGAGTTTTCCAGTTTTTATCCACATCTGTAATGTTTGAATACCTGGCTAGTTACTCTTAAAATCCTCCCCGAAGGCATTATTCCTTTTTCTCGCTTATAAAATATATAATTACAAATTACGTTATAAACGTTACAACTTACCGTGGAGGTTACCTCGTGATCAGTTGTTTTCTCGCCCAACACAGAAAGACAAGACAGTGGCTAGATATATACAGTGTGGCCATATTCCTTTTATTACGGATTTNAGAGATTACAGAATTTTATACTACAAGGTCCAGCACTCCACGTGCCATTAAAAATTTTTTTTTTTTATATTCTACTTGTAATAAGAAAATAATAATTGTAAAACAATCGTATATTCAAACTGCAGAGTTTGAAAATTATTTTCATTCGTCTATTTATATTTCAAAAAATTTACCAAATTAAATATACTTTAAAACACACAAACGTTTATTTATTTTTGAAAGTCATTATTCTGACAAATTTTTGCAACTTTGTTGGATTTATACAAAAGAAAATTTCATAAAGAATTTTGTCAATTAAAATAAAGTCTTGTATGGTGTTTCTTTTGGTTCATACGTGAAGACGTAAGAATAATTTTTTACATTTTAAGTTATGGTAGATTAAAAACGTTATAATCGAAGATATTTGATACTTTGTATTTTGATCATTTTAAACCATGCGTTTAAAAATTTAGAAGAAAAATAAAATTAAAAAACGATGGATCATTTTATTACTTTATAATAAAAATATTTAAAGCTAGTACCAATATTGATAAAAAAAAGTTTCTTTTTTATGGATTCTGTAACAATTTTTGAGAAATGTTTGAATGAGGATTTTACTTTTTCACTTATGACAATAAATATGTTTATTTTTTTTTGTAAGAATATCGAAAAGTTTTTTAAATATTTCTATGGAATTTTTATTATCTGTTGTTAAAAAAGAAATTATATATAATAATAAAATTGCGAAATACCCTACTCCAATTTATTAGAAAAAATGTATGAACAGATTATGATAAATCTTTCGGGAAGTTAGCCGTGTTAAGAAGGAAGCGAAAAATATAATAGAGATTAATACCTGTTGCTAATCCATTCGTGTCTCTTTAATTTCCTGTTTAAAATACTTGTTTTAGTTTAATTTCTGCGGGACATCACGAGATTAATTAATTTTACACGTGGCAACCGTCGCCTTCTTTCTTTGAATATGATTGAATAACTAGTTTTTGAATTTTGTGTACATTACAGAAGTGTCCATGTTCTTGTTCTTAACTTGTTTTCTTTTATTTCATTTCTTTTTATTCTTCTCTTGGTTATTTCTATGAAAAAAATACAGCTAAATAGGTAAGGAAATTTAAGCAAAGAGTTGCTTAACTTTTTTAGCAACATTTAGTTAAACCGTGTGAAATGAAGGTTTTATTTTCCTATTTATAACTCTTAGCCATAAAGATTTAAATTTTGTTTTTTAAATATTTGAAAGTTTTAATTTTCCTACTAAATTTTTATTTTTTTCTTTTGTAAAAAAATAAGTCCTGTATGCATGTACATGGATGAATAATAAAGTAGGGAGTCGTCAAACTTTATTTTTGAAGAACTGTTTATTAACAGGAAATAATAAATCCTTTCGGCATTTTACGATGTTAAGAAGGAAGTGAAAAATATCAGAACGGATTAATACTTGTCAATCCTTTCATGTCGCTATAACTTCCTGTTACAAACAACCTTTTAAATTTTTTTTCTGTAGTATGTGGCTAGATTAATAAGTAATACACGTGGAAACTATTGCCGTCGAGCTCAAGTAGTTTGAATAAAATTTGGATAAGTTTGTCTTTAATGTTGTGTAAGCTACACAAACACCAGACTTCTTGTAATTCATTTGTTTATTTTTTTTATTTAGTTTTGTTTTTATTTACCAGTCGTTTTTATGCACGAAATACAACTAAATAGGTAAAAAAACTTCCGGTAACGAGTTGTTCATATTTCACTGAAACATTTGATGGAGCCATGTCTTATTATGTTTTATTAGAAATTTTTTTTATTTTAAGCATTCAATTTTAAGTAAGAGAAATAAATATTTTAAACTTCAATCTTTTGGTATGTTTCAAATTTTTAGATAAATGCAATAAATGCATTCTTCCAAGAAAATATTAGAACTTATTTTATTTGAATTATAACTCCGAAAATAGAAAACTGTGAATTCACATGCAAATTAACAGTTAGTGTTTGAATGACATAGGTACGTATGAAGCTAATATAAAATGAATTTTTAAAAGATACATTGTTGAATTTTTTATATTATTATCAGAAACGTTCTTTGAACTTTGAGTTTTTAAAGGGTAAAATAGTTTTAATACTCCTTTACTGTCTATACTTTTCTGGTTTATTCAATTAAATAATATTATTTTTTGTATCAATTATATTTAGTTTATAATTTTTCAAAGTGTTTTTGCCCAAAGATTTCGTGAAATGTAAAGGAAGCGTACAGTGGCTATAGGGCCTCCAGTAGCCAAGCGGTTCCTTTCACTAAACACTAAGAGTTCGGTCATGTGTTTGCGCCTTTCCAGGAAGGGCTATCCAAGTGGAGTTTTCCAGTTTTTATCCACATCTGTAATGCTTGAATACAGGTCTAATTACTCTTAAAAACCTCCCCGAAGGCATTATTCTTTCTTCTCGCTTATAAAATATATAATTACAAACTACGTTATAAACGTTACAACTTACCGTGGAGGTTACCCCGTGACAGTTGTCCTCTCGCCTGACACAGAAAGACAAGACAGTGGCTAGATATATACAATGTGGCCATATTCCTTTTATTACGGATTTCTCTGAATGGCGTTGTATTGGAAAAACTTTTGTGTTTGGTAATTTTTTCGACTTTTAAAGGAAAAAATCGCAGTTTTAAATTTACGAAAGATTCAGTTTTTAAATAAAACAAAAATTTAAACTTAGAATATGTGAAATACACCATTTTTTACCAAATTTTGATTGTTATTATATACCTATTAACACACACACATATATATATATTCGTGAATTGTTATTTACATTATCTGTAAAATTTTTTAGTTAATAATGTATTCTTTTTAAATAATAAGTTGGAAATTTTATACATTATAAAATGCAATTGATTATTTCACAAAAGTCCGTAAATTTTAATATTTCTGCATTATTATTACGAACATTATCGTAATTGTTCCATATTTAGTTATTTTCCACCCATCTGTATATACAAGTTTCGTGGAAAGTAACTAAACATGAATAAATGTTACTCTTATCTATATCTATATCTATATCTATATATATATATATAAATGGACATGTATGTCCCTATATTTCACTTTTCCGCAAAAACTACACATCGCACGTGAATGGTGTTTCTATGTGGTAGTAGCCCCAAGTCTCCATTCGTGCATAGGGGTGGTCGCGTCTCGATAGCTATAAGGGTGCGGGAGATATGGGCTTGAAAGTGGTTGAAAGTGGCTTTCTATTTCGAATGTTTTGTTCGAATTTCTTCGAATTTAATTCGAACAATGTTCAAATTTGTTCGAATTTGTTTGAAGTAAATTCAAACATAAAATTCGAATATTGGTTCGATTATAGAACGATTGTAAACGTTCCAGAAACGTTGAAAATAGTACGTTTGACTTGACGTGAACAGGAGACGTTCAGAAATAGAATCGGGAGCAGGAAGTGTTAATANCTTAATCTTCACTCTCGTTACTTTTTGCCCAGCGAAGCGGGTCCTTGCAGCTAGATTCTAGATTACTTAGAAAAACAGTCTTATATATATATATATATATATATAAACTATATTACATACAAATAAAAACCCAGTGAAGCGGGTCCTTGCAGCTAGTTGTTAAATAAAATTTATTATTTAAAAAATTTTCTTTCGTTTTTTTCTGTTTATGCTTATTAATAAGGAATTTTAGTAAAGAGTACAGTTAGTTACTTAAATTTCTATTTTAAAAATACATATACAAGGATCTAATATCAATTAAAATGTAAAGTGACATACAGAAAATGAGAACAGAAGAAGTTATCTATTTAAAATTAGTTATTTTCTAAAAGAGTACATATCTATAGAATTAGTATCTTATAAAATATGTAATGCTTATCACAAATATTTTAGTATCTGTTAGAAATTGAATGCTAATTATTTACGTCTTGGATAAATTGTTAAGTTAAAAGTTTGTAGGGAGAAACTTAATCTAACAAACATAAAACAACAAAAAATATAATAAATAAGTAGGTTATATTTTTTTCTGTTTTGCTTGTGTAAAATTCTACAAATTATATGCGCATATAAAAATCTTTTCTTTACCTATTAAATTTTCTGTGATGAGGTAAACTGAATTGAACTGAATTTATGGTCATTCCTTTACATCAATGGACTTTTCCAACAGAAATAACAAATGCTTTGGTTAGACAGCCCCTGATGCTATTGTGTTACAGTACCAACTTTTTATTTTATTTGCTAAATTCTAAATAAGTTTTCTGGTTACTTTCTTTTTTTGGATGTGAGTGAGATCCCAGGTTAAAATTTTGTAAAAATTGTTGTTTTAAATTTTAAAGAAAACTGATTTAATAAATGTTAACCAACAACGCGAAAGTTTAAAAATTAATGAAAAAGTAACCGAATCTTGTCAATGATAAAACTTCACTTTCAACGATTTCTCTTCATGGAGAGACGTCTCACTCACCACAGGAAGAAAAGGAGAAAATTTAGGATTGGAAAACAAGAAATCTTTCGTCCGATATTGCCGTTTTCTGAGTGACATCGACCTTTCAGATAAGACCTTATAAAAAGGCAAGAAAAGAACGAAAACATCATCTAGTTCGACAGTTCGCTAGTCGTTGAAAAGTCTTGTTCCACTAAGTCCAGATCGGCAGTGTCCCAATCCAGGTCAATATAATCCTGCTATCCACAGCCAGCCGAAATCAGATTGTTGAAAGATAAAAATTAGATTAAAAAAAATAGGGCACTTCTAAAAGTTGAAATTATTTCACTCAATGATTACAATTGTATTACTTTATGGACAATTAGTTATCACGATAAAATGGGCATTGTTCTTGCCTTTGATATTTTCGAAAAATTTTTGTTATAGAGAAAAGGGTGGTATTATGGAACACTGCGGGTATTATGGAACGACTGCATTTCGAACTGATAATAAAGACGAACTGTAGCGGATTGTGGCTGAACTGAACTAGGCAGACATCCATAGCAAGGGGAAAACCCATTTTACTTCGGTTAAACGGTTGTCCGCATTTAATCAGCAAATTTGTTTTTTTTTTCAAAANAGGGTTTGGGGTTGTGGAGTAAGCTTTGGTAATATGCATTAAGGCAGTTCTTTGTGCAGCAATAAGTTTGCGCTTGATGTGCACCTTGCGGACAGCCCACCCCCAGCTGCCGCAGGCTTATGTGATTGTTGGGACAAAAATCTGGTTGTATATGGTATCTATGGCTTCCGAGTTCAATCCCCAACGTTGCCTTGCGATGACAGCAAAGGTATGAAAAATCCTGCCAGTCTGTGCGGTGATATACTCAGTATGGGCATTCCAGAGCAGCCTATGATCCAGAACCACACCCAGGTACTTAATGTTCTTGTCTACAGGAATTGTTTGTCCAGCCATTTTAATTGTGAGAACACGCAAATAGAGATTTCTGTTTCCGGGTTTATTGAACACAACGAACTTGGTTTTTCGGGCATTAATTAAATTCCATTTTGTACTCTTTCCCCCATTTTAGTATTTTGTCCAGGATATTATTGCCATTTTTTTCTAAGGCTAGTTCGACAGTTCGCTGGTCGTTGATAAGTCTTGTTCCACTAAGTCCAGATCGGCAGTGTCCCAATCCAGGTCAATATAATCCTGCTATCCACAGCCAGCCGAAATCAGATTGTTGAAAGATAAAAATTAGATTAAAAAAAATAGAGCACTTCTAAAAGTTGAAATTATTTCACTCAATGATTACAATTGTATTACTTTATGGACAATTAGTTATCACGATAAAATGGGCATTGTTCTTGCCTTTTATATTTTCAGAGAATTTTTGTTATAGAGGAAAAAGTGGTATTATGGAACACTGCGGGTATTATGGAACCACCGCATTTCGAAGGTGAACTGTAGCGGATTGTGGCTGAACTGAACTAGGCAAACATCAATAGCAAGGGGAAAATCCGTTTTACTTCAGTTAAACGGTTGTCCGTATTTAATCAGCAAATTTGTTTTTTTCAAAATTCGCAAGTTTTGAATGCTAAGTGAATTTAATTACTTTTAAAATATAAATCGTGTAGTTGTAGATTCACTGGTGCATGTATTCCGTTCCAGAGACTTAGGGGTACATATTAATCTGTGTGATGTTCACGTTTTTTTAAATTTTGGTCTCGACAGACATAAGTTAATTCGAGACGGCGATGCGTGAAATACGGACCCCTTTGGTGCTTTTACAGTAATATGGAACTCAACTTCTCCGAACTTTCTATTTGCAATCAGACATTCATCCGGAGCAATTTGTGAAAAAGACATTAGGTAGAAAGTCAATTCTTCCTGGGAATATCGAAAAAGAGCTGCTGGAATATATATTGTTGATGGAGGTCATGTTTTTTTTTTTTATTATAAAAGCATTTTTGCGATAAAATACATTGGAGTAAATAATTTTTTAATTATTTAACATTTTTTGTACTTTCCTATATGTTTTTGACTACATTACAGCATTTTTTGAAAACATACAGTAAGGTTCCATATTACCACCCGATTTTCTTTAAGCCTACTTTCTGATTTTTTGTACAAAAGCCTTCAAAAACCATACTTATAATTACACTAGAGAAAAATCCAATTAGGAACATTTAGTTTAATAGTCACCAGTACTTTTCGCACAAAAAATGTGAGTGTAGTTATAGTACCTTGTTTACAATTCACTAAAATGTAATTGGGGTTCCATAATATCACCTTCTCCTCTACTGTAACATAAATTTCCAGCTTATATGTTGCGATTGTGGTTTGGTGTTTCTAAAATATCGGGATTAATAATAAAAGCAATACAGTAGAGAGTCGTTTATCCGAAAGTCGGTTATCCGAAAGAATTCCAGTTGGCAAATTTAAATTTTCGCTAGTGCTGTGGCGCTGCAATCTTTGGCTGTCTTGGGCTACTCAAATATTTTACGTTTTTGATACTAAACTAACTTCTGAAGTATAATTTTTTAATTGTTTTTAGATTTTTCAATAAATTTATTTTGTTTGTACAAAATAAAGAAATATTTTTAACGATACAATAGCCACGATTATTATTTTAAATTGTTTACGTTACGCTTAACATCGACGAAAATTCAACGTAAAGCGACACGCAATGGAGAAAAATTTCAGGATGGGATAGGTAAATATATATTTTTTCGTACATAATCGGTTATCCGAAAAATAAGTTATCCGAACAACCCCAGTCCCTAATTGATTCGGATAAACGACGCTCTACTATAGTTTCTTTTTGGATTGAACTGTCGAAACTACAAGATTACAGTTATGCTAATTAAAATACCGTATAACGAACAGTATAGATTATGTGTAACGATGGATAATTATACATATATCTGATTAAATCTGTTTGATTTTNCTTCCCGAGAATATCGAAAAAGAGCTGCTGGAATATATATTGTTGATGGAGGTCATATTTTTCTATTATAAAAGCATTTTTGCGATAAAATACATTGGAGTAAATAATTTTGTAATTATTTAACATTCTTTGCACTTTCGTATTTGTTTTTGGCTACATTAAAGCATTTTTTGAAAATATACAGTAAGGTTCCATATTACCACCCGATTTTCTTTAAGCCTACTTTCTGATTTTTTGTACAAAAGCCTTCAAAAACCATACTTATAATTACATTAGCAAAAAATCCAATTAGGAACATTTAGTTTAATAGTTACCAGTACTTTTCGCACAAAAAATATGGGTGTAGTTATGGTACCTTGTTTACAATTCACTAAAATATAATTGGGGTTACATAATATCACCTTCTCCTCTACTGTACCATAAATTTTCAGCTTATATGTTGCGATTGTAATTTGATGTTTCTACAATATCGGGATTAATAATAAAATCAATAGTTTCTTTTTGGATTGGACTGTCGAAACTACAAGATTACAGTTATGTTAATTAAAATACCGTATAACGAACAGTATAGATTATGTGTAACGATGGATAATTATACATATATCTGATTGAATCTGTTTGATTTTCACGTTTTCTCAGTTCTATGGTTGTCCCAAGATCCTCATTTGATCAAAAATTATCAAACATTAATTATAAAAATGTGTTGCGAGCATACAAGAAAATTGGTCTGTTAGAAAAGTACAAGCATTTTCAATTATATTGTACTTTTAAAACAACTTACATGTACGAGGATGATTTGTTTATGGACATAAATTATCATGAAAAACATTAATCCTACAGCTAAGATGTGGTTAAAACTATATTATAATTCAGATGTATCATCTTATTAATTATATAACTCATAAAAGTTATTTGAAGATATATAAAAATTATTTAAATAAAATATTTTTAGTAAATAAATTAACAGCAGATCAATAAATAAATAAACAACTGAGAATCCAGCCATGTTGCTGCTTTTGGCTTGTTATTTGTCATCCTTAAATCTAAAATTTTATTGCCATTTTCATATACAGTACATATATCTAAAAGTATATATAAGTATTCTCAGGTGCAAATAAATGTCGTTACTCTTTTAGTTTAATTTATATGCGAATATAGACTGGGACAAAAGATCCAACCTTAGGAGAGGATTACTGTTATATGTGACACTTGTCCTTAAGTGATGATTGACAGATCGTTGTGGGGATAAGAAAACGAATGAGAGAATACAGACAACGAATCATTTATTTTTCCGGGGAAGTTAAACGGGTGGTCCTTTCGAAAAACGAATTGTAGAACCCACCTGCGACCAACTTACACGTTGTTAGTTTCTAAGTGTTGGTGTCAGTTTCGGTGGGGGCGAAACAGTTTGCTTTCTAATATATAGAAATAAATATACAAATACAGATATACGGATTATAAAGCAGAGGGTAAAATCTTATATTTCAAACAAAAAATAGATAAGAAAATCTACCGAAAGATCAAATAAATGACTTCTAAATACATTTTTAAACAGTTTTAATTACTTAGATAAATAGACGACGATAGAGACCACGTGACTATTGGCACGACAAACAAAAAACACAAGGCCACGGCTAATTTACATATCCACGCGGCGATAATAAAAAAAACTAGTTTTATCGAACAAGATAATAATATTATTTATCGAAATAGCTATTTATATAGCTTTGTACATTATTTATGTAATTAAATAATAAAAAATAAACGTAAATTTGTTATCGGAATTTGACGTTTTCTGCGGAGTTGCACGTCTTCGCCAGGGTTGATAATCGGCGGTCTAGCGGTCTTTGCAACGATTTTCTGCTAGAAGAAAACGAAGATTCCTCTCATTGGGTCGAAGGTAAGCGTTAGATTAATTAAGCTTAGTTATTTTAAATATAGACAAAATAGTGAAACCGATATTTGTCACCGGAAATCGGGAGGGAAGTTTAACCAGATGTTTCGTCGTGGCAGTTTCGTACGGTCAAAAAGAAATAAATCGAAATAATAATTTTAGTCGTCGAAAGCATCGATGTATCTAATAACGTGAAAGCAGTTCGCTTCTAAGCACAATATACGTGCAAATATATCGATATGTGTATATGACGTAAATGAAATATAGGCTATAATTAGTTTTTGTCCCTTTTTGCTCTGTGGGCACTAATGGGGCCGAAGTTACATGCCGCCGTTGGCCTTGGTTACCGTTCTTGTACTATTCCTCTTCGACTTGCAAGGAACGTGTTCTTCTGTAACGTGTCTGTCCTACCGGTAAGTTTCGCTTTTCTTCCTTTCCTACTTCGTTTCTCCTGCTCTCTATAATAATTAAATTACTTAACTTTAACATGTTACCTGTACTTTTTTTGTATTAGGAAAGTACCAAAATTGGTAACGGTAGGCTGTATTGTTGGAGTATGGATTACAGTCTTTGTTATTTAACTAATCTCTTACGAACAGTCTTAACAGATGTGTCTGGCCAAAATTTTATATCTATAGTTTGCTTTTCTACCACATAAACTAATAAAACTCTATTCTATGTTTGGTAATCTGAAATAAGTTTTTTTATTAAAAGAAAAATTACTTTTTCAAACTTTTTTACTATTAAAAATTTGAAATAGAGTACGATTATTCGAATGATTGTTATGAAACTATCTGGTTATTCTATCTGTGGGCCCGAATGTTCTGTTGGAATTGATGTTTTTCTACCCTGTAGATCTGTCCGCGGTCCTTTTTTATATATGCACACTCCTAGTGTAACATTGTGACACTGATCTCTATATTAAAAAAAATAATAATATAACTTTTTATGCAACAACACTGTAGAAAGTGTAGATGTTAAGGCATAAAGCCACAAATCATGTTTTTCTATTCTTTGTTGTTAATCGGGAGGGGGTGGTTTTTGTTAGCTGGCTGTTTTTAATTGTGTATAAAATAATATAAACGTGTTTTTGCACTTAAAGAGAACTGCTTTCACAGTAACTATTTATTAGTATTTGCTCAGACTTACAAACATTTTTCCATAATTTGTATTTTGATTTTTTTTTTTTTTTTATATGTATAATTTTGGATTTATAAACTGTTTTTTCTTTTTCTATTTTAACGTAAGATTGAACACGTTTATTTAATAGAAAACTTTTTTTGGTTTTTATTAATCTATAAAATCCAGTATTATCTCCCTGTTCCTTGTTTACCAGGTGTTCATGTTAACGAAAGAGCTAAATTTTGGTNATTATTTATGTAATTAAATAATAAAAAATAAACGTAAATTTGTTATCGGAATTTGACGTTTTCTGCGGAGTTGCACGTCTTCGCCAGGGTTGATAATCGGTGGTCGAGCGGTCTTCGCAACGATTTTCTGCTAGAAGAAAACGAAGATTCCTCTCATTGGGTCGAAGGTAAGCGTTAGATTAATTAAGCTTAGTTATTTTAAATATAGACAAAATAGTGAAACCGATATTTGTCACCGGAAATCGGGAGGGAAGTTTAACCAGATGTTTCGTCGTGGCAGTTTCGTACGGTCAAAAAGAAATAAAACGAAATAATAATTTTAGTCGTCGAAAGCATCGATGTATCTAATAACGTGAAAGCAGTTCGCTTCTAAGCACAATATACGTGCAAATATATCGATATGTGTATATGACGTAAATGAAATATAGGCTATAATTAGTTTTTGTCCCTTTTTGCTCTGTGGGCACTAATGGGGCCGAAGTTACATGCCGCCGTTGGCCTTGGTTACCGTTCTTGTACTATTCCTCTTCGACTTGCAAGGAACGTGTTCTTCTGTAACGTGTCTGTCCTACCGGTAAGTTTCGCTTTTCTTCCTTTCCTACTTCGTTTCTCCTGGTCTCTATAATAATTAATTAAATTACTTAACTGTAACGTGTTACCTGTACTTTTTTTGTATTAGGTTCCAAAATTGGTAACTGTAGGCTGTATTGTTGGGAGTATGGGTTACTGTCTTTGTTATTTAACTACTGTAATCTCTTACGAACAATCTTAACAGATGTGGCTGACCAAAATTTTATATCTATAGTTTGCTTTTCTACCACTTAAACTAATAAAACTCCATTCTATGTTTGGTAATCTGAAATGTAATTTTTCCTTTAATACAATAATAATAATAAACCTATTTTCAAACTTTTTTTTAATATTAAGAAATTTTAAAATAGAGTAATATTATTCGAATGATTGTTATGAAACTATATTACACATCCTTCCTGAAAAAAAGACTGTTTCTGGTTTTTCTATCTGTGGGCCCGAATTTTCTGTCGGAATTGACATTTTTCTACCCGGTCGATCTGTTTGCTGTCCTTTTTATATATACACACTCCTAGTGTAATATTGTGACACTGATCTCTACATTAAAAAATAATAATAATATAACTTTAATTTTCCTACATTTTAATGCAATAACACTGTAGAAAGTGTAGATGTTAAGGCATAAAGCCACAAATTTCTATTCTTTGTTGTTAATGGGAAGGGGGTGGTTTATGTCAGCTGGTTGTTTTTAATTGTGTATAAAATAATAAAATAAACGTGTTTTTGCACTTAAAGAGAACTGCTTTTACGGTAACTATTTATTAGTATTTGATCATACTTACAAACATTTTTACATAATTTGTATTTTTTTTTTTTATATGTATAATTTTGAATTTATAAACTGTTTTTTTTTTCTATTTTAACATAAGATTGAACATGTTTATTTAATAGAAAACCCTTTTTTTGTTTTTATTAATCTATAAAATTTAGTATCATCTCCCTGTTCCTTGTTTACCAGGTGTTCATGTTAACGTAAGAGCTAAATTTTCGTCTTATCAAATTTATTATACATTTTTTAAATTTCTGTATTCACTGCTATTATATTATTAAACAACTAATTTTGAAGATTAAAACAGTAAAGACCTGCATTTTATATCCAAATTATTATATAAATTATTGTTTTCAGACATTTATATATTAGTATTCTGTTAACAATATGTAAACTCGCAAAGCAGGAACAACGGTCGACATCAGAGAAACCTCAAAAGCATCATTACATTAGGTACTATTTCAAATAATAGGTTAATTTTTTTATATTCTACAGATAAGCAGTTCGAAAGGCGCTCTTAATCCATTTAAAAATATATAAGTTTGCCAGAAAATATAATGGTGAGTATTTGAATAATTCTTTTAAATTGGTTATTTCCCTTGCGACTTTTTAATTTTTAACTTTTTTTGCATTTTTCAGTAACTTGAATCCCACAAGGAACTTTTCATTTGAAACAGACTTTATTACTGCAAATGACCCCTTGAGTACAGCATTTGCATTATGTATTGTATTTATCAGAATATTAAAGGTCAAACCTGCAGTAATTATAAGGAGCCATAGACTGTAATTATTTTCCTCTATTTTATGTCTGTTACAATGAAATTAAATTCAATTGTCGCGGGGAAGCAAGAGTATATAAAGCCTGTGCTGGAGTAATCAATGCAAAATGCCGAAAGCTGTTTCAAAAGATATATTCGCTTGTTATATTGTGCGACATAACGAAGGATGAACGCATGAAGAGTCTTTGAACATTCTGAAAGTCTCCACGAGAACAGTTTCTCTCGCTCTCAAAGTTTACAAAGATACAGGGTCGGTGTCTACTGGTAAGCCGACAGGTCGACCATGTCGGATTACAGAAAAGGGCGCTCTCCTGCCAGCCCGAAAACAGGAAAGCCCTGTTACAACCACGTCAAAAATCAGAACTGAACCTCGACGTATCTATGGATATTGTAAAGAGAAGGTGTGTAACAGTTGCAGTATAATACTCTAACGTCCATCGAAATACATACGACAGATTTTCTACCAATCTTTCAACTAACATAAGCTTTAGGTAAGACAAGCGAAAACCTTAAATGTTCTTTCCACTTCTAGCATGTAATGACATCATGTGCGAATGTAGCTGTAAGGATGTATTCAGGCCTATGTTGTATAGCAATATAACTTTTTTGTGTATGTATACGTAATTATGGTACACCGTGTGTAGTGTATTAAATCACATCGAACTATTGTGACATTGTTAAAATGCAAGGCTGAACAAGTTCAGCATATTTTAAAACGTTAAGTAATGTTAACTGATATAGTTTCTTCGTGACAAATTATATAATGATCTTATGCACAAAATGAATGATCTGCAAGGTTAATAATTGTTCTTTCAAACCGGACTTTTCATGTGTTATAAATCACAACTTGATCCATCCACCTGCAAACAGAAAGAAGGTGAATTTACTACGGAAGGACTCTGGGGTTGGTCAGGACACCAATATGCCCACCAGTACCACCAATATATTGATATCTTAAACTCTTCTTTAATGCCCACCAGTACCACCAATATATTGATATCTTAAACTCTTCTTTAATGCCCACCAGTACCACCAATATATTGATATCTTAAACTCTTCTTTACTATCAGTGAAGGCGAGACTCCATTTTGGTTTGTCCACGATCGATCCCCGGCCCGCACGGCCCGCGCTAATGAGATCGTGGACAGAGTTGGATTGTGGACGAGATTCTGAACCTCTCCGTGTTTTAGATAACGGGTATATTAACAATGTTTATTCTGTTCACGAGTCGTTTGTAACGTGAGTTATTAAATGTAATTCCTCCATTTCTAATCTGTGTGTTTTTTTCAAATAAGTCCATAACGTTTAATTGTGTAACGTTTTCATAATAATTCTAATAACTGTTATTTGACATTTATGTGCATTGCTGCCAGATTGGTTGCTTCGATATATATTTATCTCTGATTCGCGATTATGATATAGTTCGGTAACGTTTCACGGCCAATACTGAGCGTTGCCGGTAACCCCCTGAATACAACCAAGTAGAAGTAGTGTGGCTAATACCTTTTTAACTGGGAAATTTCTTTGAATAAGATCTGTTTTTATTGGATGATAACAAATCAATATACTTCGTATTTTTGCTCTGAACTTGAAATATATAATTAGTACTTAAAGTCGAGAGTTTGCAAAAATAGGAAGGGAAATGTAATACTGAATGAAAGTGAGAGAAACGTAGGCGTGGAAAAGACCGAGGCATGTCACTTTTGCAGTTGAACCCGTTTACTTAGAAAAACAAATTAGGAGACCCACTCTTTAAGATTCCTTAGTTCCAGTTTCCTGTCATTGCTATTCAAATAAATTCCATATCCCGGTAACGGGAGACTAGATAAGAAAAGTTCCAGAGAAAGGACAATTTTCGATATTCATTGACCGAATTGTAAAACAGTTTTATTACCTGATTTGACATTACAAATCGTGTGTTCCTTGAATCTACTCGGAACCCCGAAAGTAGTTGATTTGCGATAATGCGGTGTATCGCTCTTAATTATGCCACGTAAAATATCATTGTTTCAAAACATCGTCAGATTGTTTCCAATAGTTTAATAAGATCTGTTTAGAAAATGGCGCGTTTATATATATACTTGAACTCTGTTTCAATAAAAATATATATTTTTAAATGAAAAGTTTATGTATTAGTTGTATAAAGTTCATTGTAATTTTCGAAGTGTATTTTAAAGCAAATCGATTTATAAAATTGTTATTTTAAACGAAGCAGAAATAAATTAAACTTAGTTTATCTTTATACTTTTCTTTTATTTCTATGGAAGGTATTAAGTGCTGACAAAATTTGTTTTTGATATTTAAGAATCGCATTCCTTTCAATACAACGAAACAATAACATTGACATCTTACCCATTTCTGACAGGGAAGGGAGTTTTTGTTTACAGAGTAATAAGAAGACACTTAGCACGTTGCTGTCATTAACGGTGGGTAGTGGGTGGCAGCTCACATGACACGCTGTTGCCAAAGTAATTAACTTTTACTAACCTGACCTTGATACACTATCTACTCTCTCCAATTACTAAGAATAACAAGTGGGAAGCACTTGTCTAAACGATAATTAAACACTTGGCAGTTTATTATGTGACTTCTCAGCTTACCGCAAAAGCAATAAACACTTAACACTGGACATTCACAAACAATCTATTACTCTCCAATTACAAAAAAATTGTCAGTCGGTGGCAGTTGAGATAATCTGTTGGCAAGTAAAACCTGATCTGTTTATTTTAAAGCTGTATCGTATCTAATTATAACGTTTTATTTACGTTATACTTTTCTTTGTTTACAGAAAACTAATAATTTTTTTTAAATTTTAATTTCTGATAATCAGTGGCCGCAATTTTAAAATAAAAACCGTCTAACTCTACCCACGCAGTGTTAGAGAAACGGTTACTATAGTCAACCTACATTGCTAGAACATGCATCTCTGGATCGATTTCTTCACCCCTATTAGGGCGCAAATCAGACCAGTCCACTTCAAACACCTTTGGTAACAGTAGAAAGCCTTTTACCCTTCAAGTGTGATGCTTCCGGAGCTGCGTAGTCGCTCCACGTCTTGCTCACATTCTTGCACTGAGCCAATTACGATTGAAACAACTGCGTTTAACAATGGGCTTGTAGAATTATAAGAATAAAAGAAAACGTACAGCTTTACATCACTTTTCAAATGATTACTTAGTTCATAAAGTTTTTTTTTTCAACTTGTGCAACCGATTCAGATAACTTATTTGTAGTGTCGTAGGCTACCAGATTTGGGAGATTTTATTACTATTTGGTCCACTTCAAAAATAATTTGGTCTACATTTTTTGACAAATTAGGTTTTACATAAAATAAAGCCGATCTGGCATCATATGAGGTTCTCCCCGGACACCCGCAGTTTGCTATTTTTGTTAATAATATTGTGCGAACCGAGAGGGTAGAGCGCCGAGCTTCTCCCTCGAGCTTTGCTTCTATTGTCAGAGATGACTTGTGAAAATGAGTGGGAGGCGTAGCGAGGTCGCGATAAGGTGTCGGTAGTACTCGTGGATAACACAAACTTAGTTATAAGAATAACATATTTAATTGACTATTAATCAAACGAATACAAAACAAGGCTACAAAAAGGAAATAATCCAAATATATTTCGGAATCCCGACAAGAATATACGGTCGTCGATATATCATCTAACATCTAGCCTATACAAGGTATAATAACCTTTAACTAAGTGAATCTATTACCGTGAGAGTAAGAGATAAAGACTCGAAAGGATTACCTTTCTAACCATGGCGATCAAGATTTTGGAAGTGGGTATGTCGGAGTTTGGAGCAGAGAATCGAAGAGGTTCAGCCTGAAGTCTTCTCCTTGGTGATCGCCCCGAGGTGCGGGTGCGACCCCTTTTTATTCGTGTCTCGTAGGGGAGAAAAACTTGGGGGGAACGTCCTGACGCAATTCCATGCAAGTTCGATTGGTCGAGAGAAGTTTCGATTTCCGACAATTAGTATAAACTTTCCGACAGATTTATTACTTTTACTATCCCGGATTGTCACTCTTTCTACCTCATAAATTTGATAACAGGTGTCAAACTGACAGAATTAATGGCTGGAGGTGACTAAGGTTAGGATATGTATTGCGAACTTAGTAATAATTGTTCGTTTGATGGGTTATCCGATCGGTTTTATCATCGTTAAAATCGGCCGAAGTAATAAGTGAGTGGGTTGGTTCGGATAGGATTGGTACACTTTTTTATGTGTTACAAACAACGAATGAAAACGTTTGTAACTAAAATAAATCAAAAATTACTTCGCTAAAAATTAAAAACACAATCGCAAATTTATACTGAATGGTCATGAAATTCTCCAAAAGTTGCAAAGTGTTTTTTGAAACAAGGTACGAAACATTCTGTTTATTATATCATTAAAGATGAATACTAACACAGGAAAGAAAAATAAAAAACAAGCAAATATCCAAATTCATTTTTCTTCAAGGAATAAACACTTAATAAGAAGCATATTTATGTGATTATTTAATTATTATAAGGTCTCGGATATAAACAATATAGAAACGCATTTATCCCTTCCAGCTTGCTATACGGACATAAACAGTGCTTATAAGAGTATAACTTCAGACATTTAATTTGAATTCGCAGCATCCGAAATAGAATTATATTTCATTTTAAAACTATTAGAACTATTAACGTTATCTTTCTATGCAAATAATTGAAAGAGTATGCTAAGAAATACAGGAATAACAGCCACAGCATGAAAAAACGTTTGTAGAGATATAAGAACAACGATTTTCACAAATGTGGTGTATGCGTACATACTGCTATATAAAAATACAAGTATTACGATAATTGTGGAAATAGAGCCTTGAAGAATAGGAAAACCAACGTGGAAAAGCGATTCCTTAAGCTTTTCTTTCGAATTAGAATGTGACGAAGTCAGAAAAGCATAAGATATGTGAGTCGGATAATTAACGCAAAATCCGTTACAAAGTATTATGACCATCATTGATAAAACGTCAAGATTGACAGCCCATAACGACATGTATCCAACGGTTTCAACAATTATTGAAACAACAGCTATTGCAACAATTATTGCTCAAACAATGTTTGGAACAAACGAAAGAAAAACAACAAATAATACAACTGCTGTTAACCAAAATAACTGAAGAGTAATTTGTTTGGTGATAATACTTTGTTCTATCGATGGAGAAAAATAGGAATGAATAATAATTGGTAAATCTGATTGTTCCGCTAATTGCATCATGTCAATAATAACTGTACGCTCAGTCTGCCCATGAATAATATTTTTAGTTAGCAAGAAAAATCGACTACATGTAATGTCTGTGTAATTGTTGTTAAAAACTATATCATTTGAAAACTGTTTGGCTGCTTTAATTCTCGAGAACACATTGCGAAGGCCATCAATGAAATCTTGTTTTTGCGTCATGTCATAACCTCTTAAGGCAAATTTTGATACCGGATGATTCTGAAATTCTTTGTAATATTTCAACCAGGAAAATTCGAATTCCGAACCGGCGACGTTTGGGTGAGATCTAAGTTCTATCATTAAATTTTCAATTGATTTCTGAACGTCTTCCTGAGAATAATCTAATATTTTGTTTATGACAATATGAACGGGAAATGCGAATTCTGTAAAGTACCCATAAAACATTCGGTATCCTTCCGTTATTTTCGAATCTTTTGGATAAAATTTATGAACATTTAATCCTTCATGTAGAAATGTTACTCCCCAAATACCTACTGTAAGATTTAAAATGTACAAAATAATAACGATTACTTTGGTTAATGGATAAGAAAGAAATTCAGCAAAATATTTTCTGAAGAACATCATGAAAGCTAATTCATTTTTCTCACTTGATTGATTTTCATTGAACTTTTCTAAAAATAAAAAAATGACAATTATGTAGAATCGTAAAAGACATAATGGTAGTTTAAAATTAAGTTTTCGTATGTTAAATGCTGTACTTAATTTACTTAATTACTTTTTAATATGTAAAAATATTTTATTTATTTTAATTAAATACGAAATATCATTTCTATAGAATATTATTTAATTATTTTCTAACATAAAATACTATAATGTTAAAACTATACCGTACATATATCAGGCTTTAAAATAATGCAATATAATTAGTATTTTTTTTATACTAAAGATTTCTAATTCTTCGAGACATGTGTTTCGAGAATCCTGTTTTACTCTTCAGTGCAATTCTTATGTTCTTTCTTTATTTACATTATTATTTATTAACAGATTACTTATTATTTTAACTTTAACAAATATATATCAATTTTTTATTTACATGTATCCACGACGCAACATTCTTGTGTTAAATTTCTTTACAGTCTGTTCATAAACATTTCTGCACTTTTATCAATTGATTGCGAGGCCCACCAGTGGCAAAGCGGTTTTCGTACCCTGAACACTGGGAGTTCGGTCGTGGGTTTGCGCCTCGCTCGGACGGACTAACCACGTTTTCCGGGTTTTCTCCACGTCTGTATCGTGTAGATATAGGGGCCAGTTTCCCTTAAAAACACCTCCCGGAAGGCAGATCACGCAAGTGTCGCGTTGCCATAACTTAACAAACAAGCATCAAATGATTGTGATTCTGTAAGGGTTTTCTACTGCATTAAATTTTTTTTTTATGTGAGATCTTTAAGTAAAGAGAATATTCACTTGAGTTTATTTTCCTTGTTTTCAAAAATTTTTAACTTTAAAACTGTAAATTTTTTTAAAAATTTTGAAATATTTTTCGTAAAAGGTTTCTTTGTAAAAATTTTATAGAGTACCTATCAAACCTTAATTCATTTTTGTGAAAATGTTAACAAAACTCATGTTTGAGTAAATTAACATACACGGAAGTAGGCCTACCATGAAATCCCTATGTTCCAAGAGATCTTAGCATATTGCTTGGTAGTACTCTTTCTTTTATTTCCAGCTTATGTAACATCTAAACATACTAAGTAGGTTTTGTTAATTTAAAGTGAAGGATCTGCAGATTTGCAGGCATAGTTGTGGCATAGTGATTCAATCTTTTTGTTGATTCGTCGTCATTGTAATTTTACACATCGAATTGTTACGTTTGGTATGCTGAGTCCCCATAACGTTATGGCATTGTGCACATTACGCGTTCGACTGAAGTTGGTAATAAACAGTGTAATATTGGCACTGGTAGAAGCAGACTGCTCGGAGTTTCTGTGTAAAATTTGTTTCTCCTTCCGTGTACGTTAATCCACTGAAATATGCTCATAAAACAGCGATTCTTTTTTCTTGGTGTAACATGTTTCACCCGACTTGCATACAAATGATTTTGTTATGATATTCACAAAAATGAATAAGACTACAATCTGCTGGTGTGAAAAAACCTGTTAAAAATGAATTATTTAGTCAAAACATTAAGAGTTCTATCAGGTTAAGTAATGATTTCCTTCTTACTCATTCTAAATAATTAATCAAGTCGAAATTCCAACTTGATTGAGACTGTAAACTGACGTAGACCGAGGAAGACCGATCTTCAGTCTTCCTTAAGTTTAGTTTAACAAATATAGCCATCTTAGAAAACTGGGCAAAGTCTTAACAACCCGTTCTCACATTACCTATGTAGCACCTAAGTTTCAATAAAATATTAACACGTAATATGAAAACATATACTAATGTCTTCAGGAAGTTTACTGAAATGTTCTTAAACAATAAATAATTTGTAACAATTTTTTTAGTAAATTTTAAAAAAATGTTTGAAGAGGAAACGTGTAAAAATAATTACAATTTATTAATTTTTAACGATAATAAATATTAATAAAGGGAATAAATAAATTTAAGTGAGTATTCGTTTTTTATTCCGGATCAAAGGAATGGATAAAATATTATACAGTTTAAAACCTGCAAGAAAAATCTTTCCCATTTCATAAAATTGTAGAAAAAAATAATTAAAAATTCAGAAAATTGAATACAAGAATGTCTCGTCGTAAAATTGCATAATTAAACAATTGATATATATATATATATTGAAAGAATGAAAATTGTCTTCATTAATAATAATATAATTTATGTACATACCAGTAGGTAAGAAAATAAAGAAAGAAAAATAATTTTTTAATCTGGTTTGTAATAAATCAACGGACTGAATTTTCCAAATAAAAAACGTAGGGCGTTTGATTACAATAATTTTCTTACATATAAACATTAGTGTTTTTATACTTTTTATATTCAATTTTAATAAAAGATTCAAAGAAAATTTATAAACATTTCAGTTTAATTCCGTACGAATCGAACACATAATTTCAATTTTTACATAAGCTTGCAGACATATTTATTAAATATAAACGAAACTAATTAAATATATTTATTAAATGATGTATTTTGGTGTAATATTTCAGTTACAAAAAAATTATCGACTACAATCGAAAACTTCTAAATTGCTTGTAATATATTTAATAATAATAATAATAATAGTCATTACATTTCACAACTTTGAATGTAAATGCATTCAATGATTTCTCTTCTCTGTAACCACTAAGAGCGAGACACGATCCGAAGAACGTAATCTGGTACAAGTAAGTGAAGCACACGCAATTCGTAGCGTAATAAGAGAAGATCCTAACACCAAGAAATTGTGCTGCCATCGCTATGCAGAAAAATAAAATATTTGTCAAAGTTGTTATGGTAATAGAAACTGCAGATTTAAAGTAAGTTTTCCCCATTCGTGCCTCTACGCTATCTTCGACATCTGTAATTCTCCAATTCGCAACTATAACGAAGGCGTCGTCTATCTCTGTAGCTGTAAATAATGTAAAATAATAATAATAGAATAAAATTTTTATCGATATTAAAAAACTTGTTTAAGAACAGAGAATAAACTATATCTAAATTTCAAGAAGTTTACAACACGTTGTAAAAAGTTTAATTAATTCTTTATATAATTTATTGTGTAGATATTTATTTAACCCTCCGTAAGTCGCTAGGAATGGGGCCCTTACTTGAGTCGCATGGGTCTTACAGACCCAGTGTTTTTAATATGAAATAATTCAATTTTATCTATCGCGTAAAGAAACTACAGTTTCTTAGTTGGATTCTGCGCTTTGTTTTCTATCTAGTGATATAAATTACTTGCGTATTGACAAAATGAATTTTTTAATATTTATTTTTATGTAATTCGATACGAAAAACGCAAAAAAATAAACATATCAAATTTCAACTCGCTGTAATTTATCTCCTGTTTCACCGATTGCCATCGGGTTTGTTTGTAAGTGGGGAAGAAATATGACACTTTCAAGCGAAGTGAGTAGAACTTTTGCACTACTGCGAGAAAATTTGTCAACCGACCCCGCGTTACCCCCTACCGCGAAAGTCAATAAACGTTAATTGTTTTATGACTCTATTTTCAACACTTCTTTTCTGAGTTGTAAATCGACTAATTGACAAAGATTTTACTTCATTTTACTCATAAGAATGTTGTCTTTATGATTTAATAGATAGTTTCGTATGATTTTTAGACATAAATTTTATTTTTAATTTTTTATCTGATATAGTCGTGTGTTAGGCTTAACTCGATCACCTATTTTCAAAAATTGACATCGTTCAAAATATTATAGAATCCATCAAAATTATTTGCTTATAGTTTAGTTATAAATGTTTTCTGTGCATGAAAAGAAGCGATCGAAAAAATAATGGGTGGACCATCAAAAATTCGGCAATTTACGACATGCTCTCAATTCTGAAATTTGTTTTCTTCATAATATAAAATTTTTACAAAATAATACTTAAAAAATACATCCATGTCAATACCTGAATGTTATAAAAATGCAATTATCAAAAATTTTGTAATTTTCACAATTTGTATTGTCATAATTTATTTTTGTTTTTTTCTGTCGCGCGTTGCGTATTGCGCGACAACAAAGTCGTAACGCGATTAAACGCAGCGATTTCATTTATAATTACTTAAAATGTAGTTTACGTTCTTGTTTTAGTTTTGTTTTGTTGTTTAGCGATGGAAAATAAATAGATAATAATTGCAGATAACAATTTAAAGTATTTTTATCAGATTAATTTAGATTATTTGATTTTACAATAATGATAGCTATGCGATATGATTGTCGCATAGTTGTAATTTTTCACTTTATATCTAATTAGCTCTCATAATGTTTAGGGGCTAATTAGCTAACATATACTGTAGTTCTTTTATTTCGTTTGATCGAGTAAGCATCTTCTCAGAATTGTCTTGTGGGAAATTGACTGCGATAAGAATTAGCCTTTCACTTAAATCAATGTCAGAATGTAAATAAAAGTTAGTTAATCGCCATTTTCATCGTTTTCAGCTCTAATTTCGCTACTTTTCATTTTAATTGACGTTATTTAAACAAATGTTTGTTTTGTCAGGAACATTCAGGAGTAAAATTACCAGAATTACGGCTCTAAAATGAAGAAGATAGCTATTTGTAAGGTTTGCTTACATTCTGACTTTAATCACGTTGATTGGTTCTTCGCGGGAAAATCCAGACCAGATGGTTCTGAAGAAACCTCTCATTCGTTGAACTTAAATCAGTCATAATATAAATTACCAATTACAGTGTAATAGGCGTAGAAACAAAAATTTTAAAGCCAATTAACAGCAATAACATCTTCCATAGACTTACTATAGAGAGTTGGAGTTTCCCGGGAATATTTATTGCTAGACAGTTTTGAGAACATGCTTACTCGTATATACATTGTGAAACAATATTTAATTAACAATTTATAGCTCAAAACGCGAATAAAACAAGCGAATTTACAGCGATTGTTTACATTTGATTTCCAAGATCATTGCCGAAAGGGGGGAGATATTTCCCGGCAATTTATAGCTAGACTGTTTTCACAAGTTTCCCATTGGTTAGTAAATGTAAAAAAATGCCAACTTGCATCGTCTAATATACGAAGAATCATCATAAGTAATATATAAAAATTATATGATAAAAATAGAATAATAATTAAAATGATTAAAAGTTAATTAGACATTAATTTTGAAAACAATATTATAACAAAAAAAAAAAAAAAATATAAATATATAAATAAATAACGATATTATAAAGTATAATAGACACCGCGCGACAACTTCAGCGCGATAAAGTTATTGCGACACTCGCTATCGGCAACGGCGACAAATTAATTGACGTTTTTTTACCCCCTCCGTGAGTCGCATGGGTCTGTCATACCCATGCGACTAACAGAAGGTTAATTTGATTTCTTATTGTTACTCTTATCACGCCTTGTTGATATATTGTTTTATTGAAACAGCAGTTATTGTTTATGTGACATCGCCTGATAATTTTTGATATAAAAAAATTAATAAAACGACGTTTTAATGTGTGGTTAATGGCATCTTGCAAGTTGTATTTTGATGACAAAAATAAATTATGAGCTTTTACAATTATATACCATGTCTTGCAATAATTCATCGAATTTCAGCCATTTAGTGAATAAACCAAAATAGAAAGTAAAACTATCGTCCGAACCGTTTCTATTTAGTTTTATTTGTGTTTTAGCTTTATCGAAATGTAGTTTGTTTTATGAAATATTCATTAGCATATAACTGAATCTTTAAATTCTATAAAATTAAGTGTTTACTGATTCCATGTCTTGATAACATTCGTTTTATAAACACTTTTAATTTTTATACCTTTTCAAGAGAATGGAATTTTCTCATAATCAGCAAGATATAGAAAATTCTGCATTCGATGACTTGTTTAATAAAAGTAATAACTACGATTTTTCCGTAAAATATGAATATTTAATTTTGTATCATGTTTGTTCTTTAATTTTTTTAACGTAAATAACTCATTTAGAAAATAAAACCATAAAATATAATTAGTGATATTATATGAATGTTTCAATTTCTGCAACAACATGTATCATATGCAATGACTTCCCGCGGTATTCTTAACAAACTATTTTTTGCCATCAGCCTAATATGATAATGCTTATATCATCGGTTTTTTCTCAAAACACTTGTTTCCAGGAATTCCGAATACTTTAGACGATTTCCTAAATGCAACTACAATACATAAATTTAATTACTGCATCTGAACAAAATTTTTAAATTCATACTTACCAAAAATTAGAAACGGCAGAAGAACATTATACTTAATGTTTTCTACTCCGCATGCACCCATCAGTCCGAAAGAAAAAACAACTGCTAATCCAGCAGAAACAACTGCAGCAATTCCCATCCACGGCTTACTTCTTACCCAACTATTCGTCATGTAAGTCATTACGCAGAATAATGTTGCCACAATAAAAGGTACACTTAATAAAGGTTTAATTTCCTGAGAAAGAACGTCGACGTCCAATTCCGTTGCTAATATTGGACACGGGTATACTCCAATAGAATGAAAGTTCAATTTGTTGACATTCGACAAAAACGCTTTACGCCATTCTCGAATCCAATGTGTTTTATTTAAATCAGATTCGTCAACAGTATAAATAAGTCTCATACATTCTACTTCTTTGACATATCCTTCCTCGTCATATTTTACTCCTCCAAGGTTAAATAACCAAATATCGTATTTGTAAGTAAACGAATCAATTTGAATAAGAAATTTCAACTTTTTTTCTTCCAGAAAGTAAATCATCCATTTCTGACATTATATTTATTATGGGATTTTCCATGCATTTCTCGTTCACAATTCCACAAATCACACTGTAATTTACTACTTTTTCATCTACAACAATCGTTATATTCTTAATAATTTCATCCAAGAGTTGCGTTTCGAGTAAATTGTCTTTTTGTATCAAATTGTTTCCGTTTTTACTTTTAATGTAAACCATTGCCGCTTGTGGGCGATCGGTAATTCTCGTGAAATCGTAGAATTCGGATGTGTTCATAGGAAATGTTTTTTCAATGAATTGTTTATTTCTGAAGATCTTCCCTCTGTTAGATTTTACTAGATAATCCACATGTTCTGATGTTTTCAGTTTGAGTAATCCCATGGAAAGTGAAGCTGATAAAAGCACCGATGCAACGATAACGTGAATTGGATATCGCGCTATAATTCTACTCAGTTTTTCAAACACAAAGGAGAATGAGTTGCTTAATTAAGCAAGTTATTTTCATTATTCTGTTTTTGTAGTATACGTTATACGCAACTGATAACGTTAGTTTTGTAGTATACGTTATACGCAACTGATTTATATTGTTCTTCTTATTCTTTGCAATAAATTTCTGAAAAAAAAACAGGATAAATAAAGTTATAAAACTGTCATTAAAGTATTGAATTTCCAAACATTTGATAAAGAATGGCAATAAAAAATAAGTTGTAAACATTCGTAATATCGCTGTAGTAATTCGTTTTATGTTTACATTAATATAACATAAACTGTGAAACTTCTCTACAATGGACATTTGCTAGAGAAAAAAGTGTGCCCTACCAGTTTCACACCAAGAGAGGTTTGAAAATTTACTCTTAATTAAATGTTAATAGTACTTTATGCATTAAAACGAACTAACATTTATGAAATAAATACAGTAGAGCCTCGATTATCCGACCCCCGATTAACCGACACCTCGGTTAACCGACCGTCCTAGTCGGAAAATTTCCAATGTCCGCTAGTGATGTGGCGCTACAATATTTGGCTATGTCTTGGCTACTTTAATATTATTTTTACATGTTTTAGCTGGCAACACTCATTCGACCATGAAAGGGAGCCTGTATTTAAACGAGGCTTAATTTTCTAATTTTTAACNAGGCTTTAAAATAATGCAATATAATTAGTATTTTTTTTATACTAAAGATTTCTAATTCTTCGAGACATGTGTTTCGAGAATCCTGTTTTACTCTTCAGTGCAATTCTTATGTTCTTTCTTTATTTACATTATTATTTATTAACAGATTACTTATTATTTTAACTTTAACAAATATATATCAATTTTTTATTTACATGTATCCACGACGCAACATTCTTGTGTTAAATTTCTTTACAGTCTGTTCATAAACATTTCTGCACTTTTATCAATTGATTGCGAGGCCCACCAGTGGCAAAGCGGTTTTCGTACCCTGAACACTGGGAGTTCGGTCGTGGGTTTGCGCCTCGCTCGGACGGACTAACCACGTTTTCCGGGTTTTCTCCACGTCTGTATCGTGTAGATATAGGGGCCAGTTTCCCTTAAAAACACCTCCCGGAAGGCAGATCACGCAAGTGTCGCGTTGCCATAACTTAACAAACAAGCATCAAATGATTGTGATTCTGTAAGGGTTTTCTACTGCATTAAATTTTTTTTTTATGTGAGATCTTTAAGTAAAGAGAATATTCACTTGAGTTTATTTTCCTTGTTTTCAAAAATTTTTAACTTTAAAACTGTAAATTTTTTTAAAAATTTTGAAATATTTTTCGTAAAAGGTTTCTTTGTAAAAATTTTATAGAGTACCTATCAAACCTTAATTCATTTTTGTGAAAATGTTAACAAAACTCATGTTTGAGTAAATTAACATACACGGAAGTAGGCCTACCATGAAATCCCTATGTTCCAAGAGATCTTAGCATATTGCTTGGTAGTACTCTTTCTTTTATTTCCAGCTTATGTAACATCTAAACATACTAAGTAGGTTTTGTTAATTTAAAGTGAAGGATCTGCAGATTTGCAGGCATAGTTGTGGCATAGTGATTCAATCTTTTTGTTGATTCGTCGTCATTGTAATTTTACACATCGAATTGTTACGTTTGGTATGCTGAGTCCCCATAACGTTATGGCATTGTGCACATTACGCGTTCGACTGAAGTTGGTAATAAACAGTGTAATATTGGCACTGGTAGAAGCAGACTGCTCGGAGTTTCTGTGTAAAATTTGTTTCTCCTTCCGTGTACGTTAATCCACTGAAATATGCTCATAAAACAGCGATTCTTTTTTCTTGGTGTAACATGTTTCACCCGACTTGCATACAAATGATTTTGTTATGATATTCACAAAAATGAATAAGACTACAATCTGCTGGTGTGAAAAAACCTGTTAAAAATGAATTATTTAGTCAAAACATTAAGAGTTCTATCAGGTTAAGTAATGATTTCCTTCTTACTCATTCTAAATAATTAATCAAGTCGAAATTCCAACTTGATTGAGACTGTAAACTGACGTAGACCGAGGAAGACCGATCTTCAGTCTTCCTTAAGTTTAGTTTAACAAATATAGCCATCTTAGAAAACTGGGCAAAGTCTTAACAACCCGTTCTCACATTACCTATGTAGCACCTAAGTTTCAATAAAATATTAACACGTAATATGAAAACATATACTAATGTCTTCAGGAAGTTTACTGAAATGTTCTTAAACAATAAATAATTTGTAACAATTTTTTTAGTAAATTTTAAAAAAATGTTTGAAGAGGAAACGTGTAAAAATAATTACAATTTATTAATTTTTAACGATAATAAATATTAATAAAGGGAATAAATAAATTTAAGTGAGTATTCGTTTTTTATTCCGGATCAAAGGAATGGATAAAATATTATACAGTTTAAAACCTGCAAGAAAAATCTTTCCCATTTCATAAAATTGTAGAAAAAAATAATTAAAAATTCAGAAAATTGAATACAAGAATGTCTCGTCGTAAAATTGCATAATTAAACAATTGATATATATATATATATTGAAAGAATGAAAATTGTCTTCATTAATAATAATATAATTTATGTACATACCAGTAGGTAAGAAAATAAAGAAAGAAAAATAATTTTTTAATCTGGTTTGTAATAAATCAACGGACTGAATTTTCCAAATAAAAAACGTAGGGCGTTTGATTACAATAATTTTCTTACATATAAACATTAGTGTTTTTATACTTTTTATATTCAATTTTAATAAAAGATTCAAAGAAAATTTATAAACATTTCAGTTTAATTCCGTACGAATCGAACACATAATTTCAATTTTTACATAAGCTTGCAGACATATTTATTAAATATAAACGAAACTAATTAAATATATTTATTAAATGATGTATTTTGGTGTAATATTTCAGTTACAAAAAAATTATCGACTACAATCGAAAACTTCTAAATTGCTTGTAATATATTTAATAATAATAATAATAATAGTCATTACATTTCACAACTTTGAATGTAAATGCATTCAATGATTTCTCTTCTCTGTAACCACTAAGAGCGAGACACGATCCGAAGAACGTAATCTGGTACAAGTAAGTGAAGCACACGCAATTCGTAGCGTAATAAGAGAAGATCCTAACACCAAGAAATTGTGCTGCCATCGCTATGCAGAAAAATAAAATATTTGTCAAAGTTGTTATGGTAATAGAAACTGCAGATTTAAAGTAAGTTTTCCCCATTCGTGCCTCTACGCTATCTTCGACATCTGTAATTCTCCAATTCGCAACTATAACGAAGGCGTCGTCTATCTCTGTAGCTGTAAATAATGTAAAATAATAATAATAGAATAAAATTTTTATCGATATTAAAAAACTTGTTTAAGAACAGAGAATAAACTATATCTAAATTTCAAGAAGTTTACAACACGTTGTAAAAAGTTTAATTAATTCTTTATATAATTTATTGTGTAGATATTTATTTAACCCTCCGTAAGTCGCTAGGAATGGGGCCCTTACTTGAGTCGCATGGGTCTTACAGACCCAGTGTTTTTAATATGAAATAATTCAATTTTATCTATCGCGTAAAGAAACTACAGTTTCTTAGTTGGATTCTGCGCTTTGTTTTCTATCTAGTGATATAAATTACTTGCGTATTGACAAAATGAATTTTTTAATATTTATTTTTATGTAATTCGATACGAAAAACGCAAAAAAATAAACATATCAAATTTCAACTCGCTGTAATTTATCTCCTGTTTCACCGATTGCCATCGGGTTTGTTTGTAAGTGGGGAAGAAATATGACACTTTCAAGCGAAGTGAGTAGAACTTTTGCACTACTGCGAGAAAATTTGTCAACCGACCCC
>NW_019385107.1:234119-314461 GCF_000671375.1 Centruroides sculpturatus | reverse complement strand
TAATTTTCTAATTTTTAACGATACAATAGCGACGATTATTATTTTAAAAAATTTTTGTTAGGCTTAACATCGATGAAAATTCAACGCGAAGTAGGTTAATAGAGATATACTAATATACTAATTACATGGGATATAATAATACACTACACTAATAATGGATTTTTTCATACTTTTCGGTTATCCGACTTTTCAATTATCCGACCAACCCCAGTCCCCAATTGGGTCTGATAATCGAGGCTCTACTGTATACATATTTTATGAAAAAATACGTATGTATTCATTATATTACTCTATGTGATGAATTACTGTAAATAGTCAGTGTTATGATTTTAAAAATTCCAAAACTCGTTTTGAGTTCTTTAAAATGATTTCCAACTTGGAAATTATTCGGGTAATTATTAATCCAAACAAAAACATTTAAAGTGTAAAAATGTACGTCAAGCAAACCTTATGAGAATTTAAACAACCGGCAAAAGTTTTTCTTAGTACAGTTGACCACCCTATAACGCGGTAGTTACGTTTCGCTTTATATGAATTTCGCGTTGTAGGAATCTTTAAATACACGAGCCAATCGCAGCCCGACACGTGTGAAGTTCCCGGACTACGGCTGTTTGAAAAATTTTCTTCCATAAAATTAATCGATTCTAGACTAATTCGACTCAATATTTCCAAAATACGTATAATTTTTTGGGGAATAATCCATATAAAGTATGCTATAAACAAAAAATTGTAGGATTACTTACTGAATGTGCACCGTTCGTCGACGCCATTGCTTAAGCTTGTTTTCGTCGCATCGAACGGCTTGTGTTTTCTGATAAGTTATTTTTCTGCGAAAAATTCGCTGAACTTTGGAGACATCATTAATATAAATATAATTTTTATTGCCGTTGGATAATAAATGTTTTTTAGTATGTGCAGTTCTCGTTTACACTCAACGGTTTGTGCAATATCCGCTATTGGTCTAGATTCGACCAATCCTGTCTCGACACGAGTCGGCGATGACGTTTTACCGTATTATACGAGTCTCATTTAGTGTGTTTATACGAACACGATCGCAATTTTTTCGCCGTGTTATAGGGGTCTACTGTATTTATAATATAAAAATAATTCTTTGTAACTTACTGTGATTATTCACGGAGAGTGGAGAAAACTGTTTATTATAAAAATGTTTTGGAGTAAAGTAAATCCTATTAAATATCTTCGATTGTTAAATTTTTCGAAATTATAATAAGTATTTAAGGTCTTTCTTTCCTGATTTCGTAATGGAATTATTGTTATCTGATTAAAATTTTAAAAATTCGACAACAAGAAATAATAATGATAATCACGAAATAAGGAAATTTTAGTGAGTTGTTATGAGTAAGACATTTACTAGTGTAAAATTTCAATACTAAGTGTTTAGTTATAACTTTTAACGTTATTTTGAATTGTATTTACTTTTTTAGACGTTTTTATATGTAAAGTATATTAAAATTTCTGTTGTTTCGTGTGTTATGATAAAGTAAAACGTTAATATCAATTGTGAAAAATTTTACGTATTTTAAATACACAGAAATTTAGTTATAGGCTGTGCGATTCTAATTACACTTTTTAAACGTTTCGTAAATTCCATTCCTGCTGGATTATATGCTGTTCACGAAGTAGGAAAACCGTTTAGACCAGAAGGTCATCTTTTGTTTTACAAATCACGAAAAACCTATTAAACCTTTAAGGCTGTATTCATGTATGCTATTATACTATCAAGCTACCTTTCCAAATATATAATATATGTTTATACAAATGCTCTTGTTAAAGTAAAAATATAAATTATTTTTAATAACGCAAATTTAATGCTGACGTCAAACAGTCATTTCATATATTATTAGATTGCTTTTGCGAAAAATTACGTTGTTTACGCTTTACTGATTTAATAACGTGATTACACAATTAGATGAAAGCAACAATAAAAAAAAGGAAAATAGAAATAAAAATTACGATTAAATTTATTCCACAACTTTCCTACGTATTCATTTGAACGAACAGGCATCGAACCTTGAAATACAAGAAAACCAAAGAGTTGGAGTAATTTCTTTAGCATTTTATTTGGCTTCAGAATGTGATGAAGTCAGTAATGCATAACCCATTCATTAATGATTTCTCCGTGGTAAATATTCTTTGTTGCTACAAACCATCGACTGCGATAATACCTGTGTAATTTTTATTAAAATTTATGTCACTTGAAAATTGTTTGGCCGCTCCACTTCTCAATAAATCATCGAGAAGTCCATTATTAATAAAATTTTATTTCGGCATCATATGTTAACTTCTCACGAAAATTGTTGATACTGGATGGTTCTGAAATTCTTTGTGATATTTCATCCAGGGATTTTTGAATTTCTTCTTGGGAATGATGTAATGTTTTGTTTAGGACAATTACGGAGAAAATGTTGATGTCTTGTTGTAAATGTTACTACACAAATTTCAAGATTAATTATAACAAATTAAATGTGATATTATATAAAGAAATATAACAAATACTTTATGTAGAGGAGTGGAAATAAATCAGCCAAATTATTTGTGGAGAAATCAGTGTATCAGTAGAAAAAATATATCTTGATACGTGCTTCTTGTCCTTAATTACACTATTTGTGTTCACTTTGGACATTCTTCTATACTAGGACTTTTTATAATGAGGGAAGAGAAACACACAATTTCCAATGAAAATATATTTATTGTAACGTATTCTTATATGCAACTACAATCGAGTATTTCAGGCCAATTTCCCTCCCTTTTTAAAAACTTATATATATTAATTGTAGTGTAATTTCTAAATTGTAATTATAAAATGGTTACGTCTGCTAAAGACAATGTAGCTCTAGATAATCCGGGTTATAACGATCTAAATGTGATTACTATAGTGTAATTTGAATTGATTAATCTTTGACATTGTACAGCACATCTAAATACTCAGTAGCAACAGGTAAAGAATATCAATGTACAATGTAAACAAACTTACCTTGTTTACATTTTCATTTTCTGCTTACAGTAAAATAGTTACGGCATAAAATAATGTAGTAGATAGGAAATTCGGTAGTAATATGATAATATACATTTATTAATATTAATAAATATTTTAAAAAATAACAAATATTCTCTTATTCATTTCATGCTCTCACTATTACAGACAACATATTCAGATACAGAACGATTATTCGTATTTTTATTTTTAGATGGAACTGGGATTATACTAAGAAACACAGGAATGACAAACACAGCATGGAATAATGTTTCTAGAGATATAAGAACAATAATTTTCACAAATGTTCTATATACGTACATATTAATATATAGAAATATCAGTAATACAACAATTGTGGACATGGAACCTTGCAGTATGGGAAAACCGACGTGGTAAAGTGATTCCTTCAACTTTGCTTTTGCTTCAGAGTGTGATGAAGTGAGAAAAGCGTAACACATGTGAGTCGGATAATTAACACAAAATCCGTTACAAAGTATTATAATCATCATGGAAATGACGTCAAGATTTACACCCCAGAAAGACATGTATCCGACGGTTTCTACGATTATTGAAACAACCGCAATTGCAACAGTTAATGCGCAAGCGAAATTCGGAACAAATGCAATAAACACAATAAATATTAATAGAGCTGTTAACCAGAATAATTGGAGAGTAACTCGTTTGGTAATAAGGCCTTGTTCCACCAAAGGAGAAAAGTAGGAATGCACAATAACGGGTAATTCGATTTCTTCTGCAATTTTCCACATATCGTTAATGACTTTACTTTCAATTTCTCCATGGTAAATATTCTTTGTCACTACGAAAAATCGACTTCGTATAATATCTGTGAAATTATTATTAAAATTTATGTCACTTGAAAATTGCTTGGCTGCACCAATTCTCAAAAAGACATTGCGAAGTCCGTCAATGAAATCTTGTTTTCGTGACACGTTGTAACCCTTCATTGTAAGCCTGGATATTGGATGATTCTGGAATTGTTTATAGTATTTTAACCAGGAAATCTCAAGTTCTGAACCAGCGACATTCGGATGAGACTGAAATTTCATCATTATATTTTCAATAGATTTCTGAACTTCTGTGTCGGAATAATCTAATGTTTTATTGATGACAATCTGAAGAGGAAATGTATATTCTGTGAAGTCGTCATAAAATATATGATATCCTTTTGTTATCTTTGAATGTTTTGGATAGAGTGTAAATAGGTTTACTCCTTCTTTTAAAAATGTTACACCCCAACTACCTATTCCGAGATTAATTATGTACAGAAGTATAATCATGGCTTTGATTACGGGTTGAGAAATAAATTCAGCCAATGTATCTCTAAAGAATTTCATAAATATGAATTCACTTTTCTGCTTTGAGCTGGATTCGCTGGAGTATTCTGAAAATGGTAAATCAGATTATATACAAACATAACAATATGCAAATACAGTATACCTCCTATAACACTGTAGATAATTCCGTGTTATATGAATTCCATGTTGTATTAGTCACTTAGATTTTACAAATACTTGTGTCGGTCTGCGAATGGCTCACGTATTTGTACAATCTAAGTGACTCGTACAACATGGAATTCATATAACACGAAATTATCTACAGTGTTATAGGGGGGTCTACTGTATAACAAATTATTTAAATGCTAGTACAATCAGTGTAGTGATTTTTATATAATTCATTTTCATATAAACAGGGTAAGTCAGATGGAGAGAAAATCAATACTATGTGTCACTTTATGTAAAGAACTATATGAACATAGGTATTCTTCTCAGTAGTTTAAGAAATATACTTGAAAGTTAGTAACTCACAAACAATAATAATGAATAGTATATGTGATACGTTCATAAAAAATGCTCAAATATTCCATCGTGAACGTCAATACACTTTATAATTTCTTTAGTATTTATCAATATCTTCATGTTTAATATCTGTTTTCAGGAGACTCGAATGTTGTGACTGAAGATTATTATCGCTGCCTAACTCAGAGAAACGACACGTCAACTTCAGACACCAGTTGAAAATTGTATTGAGGTTCAAGTGTTCAAGTATTGAGCATTTTATTTGAAAGTAACACATGTATTTCTCTCTCTTCCTGAGCCACCATATATTTAATAAGTAAAGACTGTAATAAGATAGATACATTTTACATATTTTTTAGTTACATTAACTTTTTTTCCTAAAAGAGCGTACAAATAAATTTAAAAATTAATTTTTACCTTTTACAGTTTTAAATGTGAACGGGTTAAGATCTCTTTCTTCTCTGTATCCACTAAGAGCTAGGCACGCTCCGAAGAACGTAATCTGATACAAATATGCAAAGCAAACACAAGTGGTAGCATAATAAGAGAAAAACCGTACACCGGGGAATTCTGTGGTCATCGCAATGCAGAAAGATAAAATATTTGTTAAAGTCGTTATAGTTATAGAAAGAGCGGATTTTGAATAAGTTTTCGCCATTCGCTCTTCTACTTTATCGTGAACGTTGGTAATTCTCCAGTTTGCTATTATCACAAAGGCATCATCTATCTCAGTAGCTACAAATGAAATAAAATTATTCTTTTTAATATTTTAATAAATGAAAAGAAAAACAAATAAAAATAATTATGTTAAATATAGTGTATCGGAGAGATCTTTATTATTATACAAATATAAAAATAAAGCGGTGCATTGAAATACAGTTTGAGGTGAATGAAATAATGACCGAAAAAGTTACTACTGGTAAGAAGTAATACCGCTTAAAATGCATTTGAAGAAAATAGAATGAATTAATTATTAATTCAATTGTCTTAACGTCCTTATATTAGTTGACAATAATATAAATACAGAATGTATCTACTTAGTATTTTTTACGTTCTATGCATTAAGTACAAGAGGTCTGACATGAGGCCCAAGAAGGAATATATAATAAAAGACAAAGTTAATAACAAGAAACTACTTCTACAGAGTGAAAAGGTGGTTATTTGTTCATATTCAATAAACCACTGTATTCCATGGATCCCCAATAGAACGCTTTTCTAAACTATTTCTCCGACCGGAACCTTTCGAGTTCTGAACACTTCTTGTTTCTCTAAATTTCTGCATTCATGTGTACTTGAAAGACACTCAGCGTTGACTTTTCATACTTCCAGTGATACTTTCTATGCACAGTTATTGCAAGTTTGTTTAAGTTAACAGCTAACCACAATACCGTACATGTTCTTTTCCGCGTTATCGCGATTTTTAATTCATCATTATAAATATTTGCAATAAGAAAAAGCTTTTTGAAGTATTCTTTCATTTGCCACAAATCGCATTTCAATGGACCGTTTAGTTTTTGTGTTATGAATTTGTATAATAGATCTCACTCTCTCGTACACTCTGTATATTTGAAGAATTATTACTTACCAAATATTAAAAAAGGTAAAGTAATGTTATAACTAATATTTTGTATTTCGAACGCACCCATCAGTCCAAATGACGAAACAACTGCTAATCCCGCAGAAACAGTAGCAGCAAATCCCATCCATGGTTTACTCCTTACCCAACTGTTTGTCATATAAGTCATCACGCAGAACAAAGTAACTACAACGATTGCAACGCTTATCAAAGGTGTAATTTTGTCAACAAGTGTTTTTATGTCTAATTCAGTTGCTAAAAATGGGCAAGGATATATCTCAATCGAATGAAATTTCAATTTGTTGACATTCCACAAAAATGCTTTCTGCCATTCTCGAATCCATTCTGTTTTAGACGAATTAGATTCATCAACAGCATAAATTAATCTTATAACTTTCACTTCTTTCACGTCTCCTTCATTATTATGTTTTACACCACCTAAATTCATTACCCACAAATGAGATGTGTAAGTAACCGGATCGATTTCAACTGGAAATTTTAATTTTTTTCTTCCAGAAAGTAGATCGTCCATCTGTGGTAATACATTTATTATTGGATTATCAAAGCATTTATCGTTGACTATTCCGCAGACCATACTATAATTGATCATCCTTCCATCTACCATAGTCGTTATGTTCCTGATAATTTCATCTAACTGTTTTATTTCCAGTAAAGTCTTCGTCTTTAATAAATTGCGACCGAATTTATTCTGGACGTAAATCATTGGTGATTGAGGACGTTGCGTCATTCTGAAAGCGTCGTAAAATTTGGAAGTGTTCATAGGAAACATCTTATCAATGAATTGTTTATCTGTAAAGACTTTTCCTCTGTCGGAATTTAATAAATAATCGACATTATCTATCGTTTCAAGATTAAACGTTCCAGCAGAAAATAAAGCTGTTATAATAATCGCTGTTATAATAAAATAAAGTGGATGTCTTGCGATAGTTCTTCCCAATTTCTCAAATAGATAAGATAAGGAGTCACTAATACAAGTTTTTCTCATTATTCCGTAATATTATTAAATCATATAATTTTGTTTCGATGTTTTCCTATATTATTCTTCCTATTGATGTAGACAGACTTCTGAAACACTGTAAGAAATAAAATTAATATGTATATTACATTAACAATATTTTACATCTTTAATATCCTTCAGCTGTGAACAAGTAACAGAAAATTAGAATGTGAAATGCATCGAAAAATAATTATATGATATAGAAGATATATACGTCATAGAAACTATTGTTGTACTATATGTGCAACTTCCCTCCTTATTGTCCGTACTAAATGTTAATGTATCTATAAAGGTACACTTTTTGAGTCTTGACGGAGTAAAGTATCACGGAAAGTCACACGAAATCGTTCCTTGCGAATAAAATTCAATACAGTTAACCCGAATTGACATAAGCACTGAGAAAGGGAAAGGAAACAAAGAATAAATTCATTGTTACTAAAGTAATTGCGTGTATGACGAGTTTATACGGATTTTTTAAATTTCATTTGTTGGCGATACCTTCATTTAGTATGATTATAACATCACTTTGCTTTCCATTCGACCCTAGCTATAACTTTTAAAAACAAGGTGTACTTCTCAGTGTTTCAAACCTAAACAACAGTCCATATTTATTGATTTTCTTTTTGAAACCGTGTCTTGTTCTATATTTGTGGCGTAGTAAACACTATTATTGTGTTTTATTTCAAAGACACATGGCAAATTTTCCATCAAATTCCTTTATTAGTTGAGTCGATACGGTACATTGTTTTGTACATGTTTCAGGCTTTGCCCCTCTTCAGTCAACTTGTATTTTCTCTTCCTTTCTGTGATCTTGGTGTCGGCTTCTTTGTATTTTTGTTTGATGAGTCTTGCCGTTTCTAGTTTCTGTAGATTTGTTGATTTCTAACAAAGGAATTTGATGGAAAATTTGCCATGTGTCTTTGGAATAAAACACAATACTAGTGTTTACTACGCCACAAAAGTACATATTTAGTTTATGATTAATTGACGTTTTTATCAATTTATTACATAACAGTAGAAATTTAATTACAGGTTTAAGTTGTACCGTATTAATAAATGACCTGAATTATTTCAGAAAAATACCGTTATTCCGTAAGACTTAAGAAACAAACCTACTGATAAATCGACAGTCAATTTGTAGATAAAGCTGTGTTTTATGTTTCAAAAATATCTTACAAATCTTAAAATAAATCTGTAATATATCGATGACATATTTAAGGATATTAAAATTAAACTTGAAAAACTTTACAAACTCTTTCTTTGAATTATTTGAACTAACGCATAGTTGCTGTATATTTTAATTTACGTGTGAAACACCCTACTGTATTTAAATGTAACTGTCATTTAATATTCATTGTACTGTCACTTCATAGAGTGTACATTAATGCTAATGTAAATTAAATATTGGAATTCATCTACGCTTTAAAATGTTTAAATGATTGATTTTAATAATGTAATTATCTTTTATATTTTTATTTTAAACAATGCAATTTGTATATATATTTTTTCATGTTATAAATCTAGAATCCTTTTTATAATACTTATACTTTTAATTAAAAGCGAGAAAATTATTATTAAATATAATGCATGGCGTCACGTAAAATTACAATCGAATTTCAGTTTCTACCGGACGTTCATATATAGTTAATCGGATCCTCCTGTGCTTCCCTCTTCTACCTCCAGTCATTACTTTCATCTATCTCACACCGTTCTCGAGACTGAGGAAGGACAGACAGACGGATGATATTGAACATTTGTGAGTCTACAATTTTTTTCAAATTGCATCTCAATAATAAATAAATAAATAGATATTGAAATGATAAAGATGAATAGTTATTTAGCAGCATTGTTTTTTAACACTGAAGTAAAAAAAAACGTAGATTCAGTTACTAAAGTAGATGAATCCGAGAATAACAAAACATTATATGAATATTTTCAATATACAGGTTGTCCCAAAAGTCTCCATATACTGAAATCAAGCCCACTAGTGGCCGAATTTATAAAACTATTGTACACGGGTATTTGGTCATTGGTTCGTGTCTGATCAATGGGCTGGCCACCATGCAGTGCTCTGGGTTTTCTTCATGTGTCTAACACTTCAACAAAATCCCCATTGGCAGATCATCCGTGTGTTCTGTTGCCTTAATCCGTCAATTCACTGACACAAATATTAATGCTGAAATTTTAATGTCTTGTGAATGAAGTTACATTTCACCTTTGTATGTATGGAAACATTTAGGATACCCTGTATTACTACAAAAAATGCAAGACGTTAGGAAATTTATTAAATAATTTTACAGAATTAACATTGATGGAAGTAAGTTAATGATTCGTTTTCACATAACTAGACATACCAGAAACAGAATCACAAGAGAAAACGTTTCCTGTTCTTTTTCTCCATTAAACCAGAAAATGAACGTGGTATTACACAGCAAATTTTCATCGATAATGATAGAAATTACAAGTAAAAATGGCTGACGATACTTTTATAACGCTGTATATCGTGTCAATGTTAAATTTATCGTTTCGACGCCACGTCGAAAATCAGTGGTAAACAAATTATTTGGTCCTTTCCTTTCAATTTAACTTCAAAAATTTAAGACGTCAGATAATGCCAGCAATTATAAAACTTAAGTCACCAAAATATTATTTTCCAATAGGTTAAGTTTAAAAATTGAATGTTTAACGGAACAAAAGAGAAATATATTTTAGTTTTCTACCGTTCGGAACCCGTTTGATCTGAAATTTTTTGGAAGAAAGTGACATTACGTTTCTTTTTCTGTTCTTTTTTTAGAATAATTTCCAGAAAACGAGCTTAAGACGAGCTTTTAAGACATATAATTCAAAAGTTTCCAATTGAAAAATGAAAAATCATAGAGCAATATTAGACTACTAACAATTCAACTCTAAAACTTAAGTTGTTAGTAGCTATAAAGGTATTAAGGCTCCATTATCAAAAAGCATGTACGAGTAAGAGATAAAGGGTTAATTAATAATTCGCTCTTAATATTTAAATTCTAGCAGAAAACCAGTGACTATCGCCATTACATTAATAACAATAAATCTGATTTAACTGTAGAACAGGTTCCAAATCTTTTAAATAATTCAGTTTTATTTTTCGTTAGTGCTTCTGATCTATAGCTAAAGTGAAACTTGTAATTCAGAATACGAAGAAAGTTTAAGAACAGTGAAAGAAAGATGTTATCATAATTAATTTTTAATATTTGAGACAGAAATAGTTTGAAATTTAACATATATTTGATTAAAAGGTTTCGTTTTCTGTACTAACTAACTACACTAGTGTAACAATACTGAGCATTGTTATAGCCCTGATAACATTCGAGAAATAAGTTGTACTTATTGATAATTTGTCAGGAGATAAAAAAAATCGTTAAACGTTTTAAAAAATCCAGCAACGAGTTGCTTAACTTTCCCGGCAACATTTGGTGGCAGCATTAAATACAGTACAGTTGTCCCTTGATAATCCGATAGGTATGGGACCAAAGGTGTGTCAGATTACCAAAAGTGTCCGGATTACCGAAAATAATTACATATTTCGCATTGTTTCGCTAGCAGTAACTTACAATATTTTTTACTCCAACTGTTCGAACAGAACTGCTCACATAAAACACACAAAATGTGTGTCATCGAGTAAGAATTGGATGGGGAGATTCACATCGCGACATTCTTCTGTGCAAGCAGACACGTAACGGGGACGGGTACCTTGATGGGAGGTGCGTCGGACTACTGAGCATGTCGGATTAAAAAACGTCGGACTATAGAGGGACAACTGTACTATTAAATTAATATACTCCCTTTATCTCCCCATCTCCTTCACCTTTAACCACAAAAATTTAACAGTATTAAACCTTCTAATAAACAAACTTCCCTGCGTAATTTCAGAAATTTTTGACAAAAAGCACAGGAGATATTAGGTTACAAAAGAATGAATAAAATCTGCCCCCCCATACACACACTAACATCCATACATATAGAAGAAAACCTCCGTATGTTTTTTGTATTTCTCGATGTTTCAAGATGTCCTAAGTCCAAAAATATAAAAATTTGCTATATTTCATGTATAACAGCCGGGAAAGTAATAAAACTTAGTTTCGATAACATTTTTTCTAGTGACCTCCATATAACTGGTTTTTTCGTTTAATAAGAAAAACTCCTTTTTAAATCAATAATATTACAAGTATTTCAGGAAATGATGTTCCTGTAGAATCAAATACTGATGCAGTTGAACAAAATAATACAAATGCCTCATACACAAATTTTGCCGTTTTCTGGCTTTCAGAACGTTTTCTGTACACAAAAAGTGTTTTAGATACTGATTACAAATGAGGTAATAAAACTTTGTATAAAAAAACGTGAATTACACAGTTTTTCAATCTCCAAACCTAATTTTTCTTCAAATTATTTCCTTCTTCCGCTTTCGCAATCGTTCTGTAGAACATAACACCTACAAGACAGTGTAATTGACTACTCAACCAAACTATGTTGCGACTGTTATGTTCTATGATTGGTTCCAAAGTTTTACCAAATGAACAATTCTATGTTACTTCGATTATATCATATAATAATAACTCAATAACACATTCTGCACCCATAATCGTATGCTTACCATATCCGTAAAGCATAATGATGTGCCATTCAATGAGCGAGTTTAGTAATTGAGGGAATTTTAATCTTCCTCCCTTGATTTTATCCATATTGAAAGTGGTGCCAGAAAACCTGTGAACGGCCTGTTTGCTTATTATTACCTTTTATTATTAATCAGACACGTCTATTACTACTTTAGGGAGTGCAGTTTATGTTAAATCTCTATAATAAAATAAGTTATATATATATATTATTATATAAGATTGATTAATTTAATGCTAGATGTAATTTAAATAGGCTGTATGGAGTGATTACTGTGAATATTAAATATCCAATTATATTCAAATACAGTATAGTGTTAGTTCTTATAGGATCTTGCCTTGTGTGACGTTGCGTGTCAGCAACCTTACATAAGGATAACATACAGTATTAAGATTCTGATTTATTGATACGATGATTAATATATACATATTAAAATATAAAAAATTGTTTTGAATATTTAATTTAGTAACGTTAATTAAATAATCTAAATTTGAAATTTATTTTTCACATTAGAATAAAATTAAGTCTATTTTAATGTAAGAATTATATAATTATAAAGCATTAAAATTTTAAAAGGCATGTTACAAAGATATGGAAATGTATTGTAAATAAGTCTAATTCTGAATAAAGTCCCAACGGAACCCATCGCCCAGTGAAATATATACAAAATAGATTTCTTTGTAGATGCTAATTTAAAAATTTAAGTGTAAAAAATATCAGAAAAGGAGCAGGAAATTGATCTTTAGATAATAAAGATTTCAAAACTTAAAATACTTAAAGGAAGTTCAAATCACGCAATATCGTTTANTTAAACTGTTTCAGTCATTACTAGTTTATAATAAAACTAGCAGATAAGCTCGGCGTTGCTTGGGCAAAAAGTAACGATAGCGAAGATTAAGATTATTACATTACAGCCAATCTTACTAGTTTTCACAGAATACAAGAATTACGTTCCCCTGTTTCCAGACTAATTAGAAAATTTTTAGATGGGTCTAAAATTATGTTCGATTTAATGTAAAAAACCGCATCTGCGCCTGTAAATCTTGCGCGTTGCTTTCTCTTAACACTTCCATTCTTAACACTTAACACTTCCATTCTTGAAGCCTTAATCCTGTCCGTTTCCCCGCGGAGGGAGAAGGGAAAAATTTTAAAAAATCCCTTGTTAGTGTGCGTTCTCGTGACGTACCCTAACTGTGTACCAAATTTCAAGTTTCAACTCCTAACCGTGCTGAAATGCTCACGATGGAATGCTCGTATACACGCACGCCATCATTCGTAGGATAAATGTACTATGCTAGAAACCTTCGAAGGAGTGTATTAAACAACTTCCCAAAGTTTCATGGCAATCGGATAAATGATGTAGTAATACATGAAGGACAGACAGCCATACATTCATTTTTATATGTTTAGATGAATACTTATAGCGTTAGATTATATATTATTGCCAATATAATTACTTTAACGTTAAACATCCTTTATAATATATTACGAGTATATATTATAAAGTATTTTTAACGTGTTTTTTAAATTAATTACTTTTTAATTAATCATTAATCTCAACAGACACTATGACCGTTGGCCAGTAGCGTATGGTAACATCTGACGACAAGGAACCTGTGTTTCTGTAAGAAGCCGACTTCCTGGGGCAATCAGTTAATCGCGTGTGATAGTCTAGGGTCCATTCGTATTCGTTTGTTCGATAAATCAGTAAAAACCGTAGATTTCTCTAAATGTATTTTTAATATCACAATTACATTCTGAATCGCTAGCCACGATCTAAGGGCTGAAATTAAAAATATAATTTTAAAAACTTACTCGGTGAAATAAAATGTGTGGTGGATACCTGGTACAAAACATTATTCAATNTCAGCAACCTTACATAAGGATAACATACAGTATTAAGATTCTGATTTATTGATACGATGATTAATATATACATATTAAAATATAAAAAATTGTTTTGAATATTTAATTTAGTAACGTTAATTAAATAATCTAAATTTGAAATTTATTTTTCACATTAGAATAAAATTAAGTCTATTTTAATGTAAGAATTATATAATTATAAAGCATTAAAATTTTAAAAGGCATGTTACAAAGATATGGAAATGTATTGTAAATAAGTCTAATTCTGAATAAAGTCCCAACGGAACCCATCGCCCAGTGAAATATATACAAAATAGATTTCTTTGTAGATGCTAATTTAAAAATTTAAGTGTAAAAAATATCAGAAAAGGAGCAGGAAATTGATCTTTAGATAATAAAGATTTCAAAACTTAAAATACTTAAAGGAAGTTCAAATCACGCAATATCGTTTAATGATTTTCTATCGATAACTATAGAATAATTAATAAGATTTTAATAGAATAATTTTTATATAAAAAAGTATTAATAATAATAGATTTATTAACCTCTTTCTGCCCTGTAGGCACTAATAGACACGTTTTAAATCGTACAAATCGTGGATCCGACCAAATCCACGAAAGAGGTGACTGGGTTTTAAGGGACGATAAACTATATATATATATATATAATACATACATAAGGGTATATTATATATAAGAGACGAACCCTACACATATATTAATATATATAGAGCTCGTTGCTTATTATATATTATATAATTTTTAATTATTTTTAATAGATGTAAATAATATTATTTAGTTACTCCTATATTAATTTTAAAGTTTTCATTATTATTAAAATTACTGTAAAAATATTATTTTTCTATTAATAGTGATTACTGTAAATTAAATTAGTAACAAAGTATTATTTATATAATATTAAATATGTAATATTTATATTCGTAATGAATAAATATTATATAATAACGGTAATTGTGTTTAAATTAGCGTATTTTTCATGTAAAAAGATATTTCATTGTAATGAACTTACCTGAAATTTAACCTGGCTTTTTCAATCTACCGAGTTTTGTTTAATAATTCCTTGTATTTTATAAAGTAACTAACATATATGTCATACGGAATGTATTGATTTTAATCATAAAACTTGCTTTGATTATAAAAAGTTACCCTTTGAACCAGTTTCTTTCTTATTAACTTACTCTAATATCATAAGATTATTGACATTTGAAAGCAGAATAAATCGATACATTGAAAGTGTCTAGATTTAAAATGTTTTTTTGATTAATATTTTTATTTAAAATTATATGTAGTATTCATTATTTACTTATAGTACGGGTTTTATTACTTTTGTTTGGACTGAAAGTAATAAATAATAGGAATTACTGTCGTTGAGGAATATCAGATTGAGCTAATTTTCTTAATTTTTAATTTAATCTACAGACAAATTTAATCGAAAAGATGAATTTATATATGTAAAATTTGTAAAAATAATTTTTTGAAGAAAATAATTTATTTGTTAGAAAATAAAAAACTATACAATAAAAGTTTCTTCTTCATGTCTCCTCTTCTCACACATCAGGATATAACAATCTTACGGGGGAGTCCATCTTTATTTAGAGGTTTCTCGTCTACTTCAATATGCAAAACATTTCCCTCTGCTGAGGCCCAATTAAAATACGCGTAGCTATTGACCTAGTTTAGTTTATTTGGTTATGACAATGCATCAAGTGGGCCATCTGCCAAGGAATAGACTATTAATTCTGGAATTGTTTTTAAGTAAGAAACTTCTGGAATCAATTACCATAAACAAATTACTTATTTCTTTATGATAATTGCCTCCAGTATCATCTGTCAGACAGTTTCAACATTCCCACTTCGTTTTATGTAATCACTTTCATTTCTGTCCTGGTTTTTTTCTCTACTTCATGGAGTAGAAGACTATTCCCTGTGCCACTCGATGGTGTAAAAGAATATTCTCTACGACCCCATCAAACTTAACAAACTTATGTTGGGTAAGGAAAACAGGCATTCTTATTCCTCACAGGGCTGAAAAGATTTAAAATATCATAAAAGAAAAGAGTGATAAAACTTCGAAATTGTATGATTAATCAAGTTAAATCATTGTTGTATTCATGAATTTCTAATATTCGGTAGTTTTCTCCATTCCTTCAGGATAAGAAAATTTTATTTATAGATGTAGTAACTTGCTAATATGCTAAATAAAAATCAAAGTGTTGACGTCAATAAATAAATCATACGTTTTATGTCTGTAGAAGATATTTCGCAAATATTTTTCGTGTCTAAAATTAATTTACAGTTAGATATTCTGATTACCAGATAAAGGTATAAATAAAACATATTTTAAAGCTGGTTAAAGTGATAAAAAAAAGTTGTTTCATTAAATTATTATGTCAATGGATGAATTATTCTCATAAAACTTATAAAAGTTAATAGAATTAAATTTGTCTATATAAGTTTATGAAATTATTACCTGTTTTTCTAATTAATTAAATGTGTGAGATTCTGGACAGACCTCCCTAATTAATTGAAAATTTATGTCAAATCCATAATTTTTAGAAATAGTATTTCTGATTTAAATGAAAGAATTTTAAGTTTAAAACGAAGGAAAGTGGTAAAAACTGACTTCCTTCTCAACAGAAGTTCTATATCATTTTTGTTTTCCCTTATCTTCACAAATTTTGAGTCACATACAGTCCAGTTACCCCTCTGTAAACCTCTACTCTTCCTAAACACGTGGGAAGAATACACGTGGAAAGAATTCCCTTTTTTGATGTTTTTCTCCAAGGAGATAGAAGAAAAACTTCAAAAAAACATAAAAAAAGGGAATTCTTTAGTATTATTCGGGGAGTATGCCACGAAATTCCATAAGAGAAGGACGTATTCCATACCCGCTCCTCACGGCCAACGCCCATAACTAATTCCCGAAGATCATACAAAGTTTATTTATAAGTTCCCAAGTTGACGGAAATGTTTATTGAATTGCTGTGCAAGAATTAATAACGAACATTCATATCGATCTAAATACAGAAGAATATAAAAGAATATACTTTGAGGTAGTACGATTTTAACTGAAATGTGATCTCTCTCTCTCCGTTATATCATAATTATATCTTGAAGATCGAACTTGTATATTTTCGCTTTTCTTTATTAAATATTCGATATTTTTATGTTAAATAAATGTCTAATTATGTCTGAATCAAAAGATCTCATCCTTTCCGTGTCGATTCATGAACGACTGTTAATCCGCGTGTAATAAATTCCATTAACTAGTGTCATCATCCTGACGTGGATCTGAATCTCAAAATTTGGATCCTTTTTAAACTCCCTTAAGGCCATCCTTTGACTAGAGACCGGATCTCTCGATCCGTGAACTCCCGAGAACAGATTTCACTTAATCTGTGCCGATTAAGTGGTACAAATTCTATGGATCTCTACCCCCGGCTGACTCACAAATGCATCGATATAAATTATTTTAAAAAATCTTTTAGACTTTCCTGGCGCTCGAACAGATTTCCATTTTGGGGGTAGAGGAATTTATAATAAATTGAAATGCCAAAAAATTCTTACCGCCAAATTTTAAAATATTTCGTCCACGGAGTCCTGAACAATAAGATAAATAATGCAAACACACATACACTCATACATCCATAAATATATAACTTTGTTCTAATTTTTTTAATGTGTTTGGAATTAGAGAATATTAATGAGAATGGAGGTATGCAACCTGAAAAATGAAATTTTCACCAATTATAATAGGGCTATTTTCCTCTGTTCTGTACTAACAGGGAAAGTAAGAAATAGTACAAACGTTATAGGACACCTGTTGAGAACTGGAAGAGTTGACATTATTTTAATACGGTAGAGCCTCGATTATCCGACCCCCGATTAACCGACGCCTCGGTTAACCGACCGTCCTAGTCGGCAAATTTCAAATGTCCGCTAGTGATGTGGCGCTACAATATTTGGCTATGTCTTGGCTACTTTAATATTAATTTTACGTGTTTTAGCTGGCAACACTTGATCGACCATGAAAGGGAGCCAGTATTTAAACGAGGCATAATTTTCTAATTTTTAACGATACAATAGTGACGATTATTATTTTAAAAAATTTTTGTTAGGCTTAACATCGATGAAAATTCAACGCGAAATAGGTTAATAGCGATATACTAATATACTAATTACACGGGATATAATAATATACTACACTAATAATGGATTTTTTCATACTTTTCGGTTATCCGACTTTTCAATTATCCGACCAACTCCAGTCCCCAATTGGGTCGGATAATCGAGGCTCTACTGTATAGCCTACAGATCCTCTTACAGACTTTTTATAATAATTCACTAATATTAGGAACCTCTTAGGGTCTTCTACAATTATTTACTTATGGAGTGTGAATCAAGACGTCGTAGCTTTCTCAAATACTAAATTTAGTAAAGTTTTTTAAATTTTTAAAAATCCAGCAATCGGTTGTCTCACTTTCCCGGAAAAAACAGCGTGTCACTATCTGAATAAAATTCAATTAAAAGAATTTTTTATAGAGGAGAAGGTGCTATTATGGAACCCCAATTATATTTTAGTGAATTGTAAACGAAGTACCATAACTACACCCACATTTTTTGTGCGAAAAGTACCGGTAACTAGTAAACTAAATGTTCCTAATTGGATTTTTCGCTAGTGTAAGTATAAGTATGGTTTTTGAAGGCTTTTGTACAAAAAGTCCGAAAGTAGGCTTAGAGAAAATCTGGTGGTAATATGGAACCTTACTGTTTATTTTCAAAAAAATGCTTTAATGTAGCCAAAAACAAATAGGAAAGGACAAAAAATGTTAAATAATTACAAAATTATTTACTCCAATGTATTTTATCGCAAAAATGCTTTTATAATAGAAAAATATGACCTCCATCAACAATATATATTCCAGCAGCTCTTTTACGATATTTTCTGACTTTCTACCTAGTGTCTTTTTCACAAATTGCTCCGGACGAATGTCTAATTGCAAAGAGAGAGTTCGGAGAAGTTGAGTTCCATATTACTGTAAAAGCACCAAAGGGGTCCGTATTTCCGCATCGCCATCTTGAATTAACTTATATCTGTCGAGACCAAAATTTAAAAAACGTGAACATCACACAGATTAATATGTACCCCTAAATCTCTGGAACGGAATACATGCACCAGTGAACCTACAACTATATGATTTATATTTTAAAAATAATTAAATTCACTTAGCATTCAAAACTTGCGAATTTTGAAAAAAACAAATTTGCTGATTAAATGCGAACAACTGTTTAACTGAAGTAAAACGGGTTTTCCCCTTGCTATGGATGTCTGCCTAGTTCAGTTCAGCCACATTCCGCTACAGTTCGCCTTTATTATCAGTTCGAAACGGGGTGGTTCCATAATACCTGCAGTGTTCCATAATACCACCTTCTCCTCTATTATTAATTTTTTATAAAATGGCAAAAAGCTTCAATTTAAGGGTGGAGATGAGTTTTATTAAATAAATTTAAATACTAAGAACGAGTAATATATTTTGAAACTTGTTTTCTATTTGAAGCTTAATAACTCGTGTGCTTTTAGTCGAAAATTTTTGAAATTTTGCAAGGTGGTCTGTGTATTAGGGGGATTGATGCTATTTAATTTTGGAGGTTAATGGGGTGGAAAATAAAAAAAGGTCGCGTGTATCTCCAGTAGGGTCGGACGTAATGACGATTTCACTCGTTATTACTATTTAGAATTTTTTATAAAACTCATTTCTACCTTCAAAATTAAACTTTTTGCTATTTTATAATAGTTAAAAATATAAAAACTTTTTAAAAATAAATTATGATAACAGATGACGCCACTAATATTTTTAAATGTTGCCGGAAAGTTGAGCAACTCGATGCTAATTTATTATTATTATTTATTTATTTATTCGTTCATTCATTTACTATTTTGCATTTCTCCGCGTTTCAAAGTGCTCTGAGTCCAAAATGTTAAAATCCTGAGTGGATTGCCATACTTTCCCTGTTATATATTAGCCAGGAAAGTAAAAAATTAATAATAAAATTGGAAAGCTTCCACTTATTGTGATAAAAATACACCATCAAAAAACTACAGTTATATTTTAAGAAAAAAAAATCCAACAACGAAAGTTGCGTAACTTTTCCGGCTGCTGTTATAAAACATGTTTATTATTATGTGAACAATAAAATTGTATGTGGCGCCATCTCTTATCAGAGTTCATGTTATTAATCAAATTATTTACATTCCTTTTGTAAACACATGGAGATAACCTTGTACATTTGCTACGACATAATTCCTTGCAGGCTGTATTATCTCAGAGTTTATAAAACATTTAAAAATAACTTATAACTTAAAACTAAATAAACCTAAAAGTATGTTTAGGTTTAGTTTTAACTGTTTGTTGGAACAATAGTTTTAATTAAGTATATATTATTACATATGTTTTATCTAAACGAAACAGCTAAGTAATATGTTAATTTTTAAATAAATTTTCATAACTTATTAAATATCAGTTTGTACAGTACTTTTGCCCTGATTATGGATCTGTTTATAATAAATTATATTAAAAAATTTAGTTTATTTATCAATACATTATTTCGAAACTACTTATTGTTTGCTGTAAAATATTTTGAAATTTAATATATAAAATTATATTGATTAAATTGTTAAAATAAAAAAATTGCACTCCGATATTTTCTATTAAAAAATAATGAAATTTATAACTGGGAAGAGAACTTTGTAATTCTTTATCAATGAATTTTACATTATCATTATGAATCTATAAACTCATTAAATATTATTTTCTATGTTTTAGTTATCTATCTTCTGAGCATTTTCAATTGGTGTATTGAAATAAATTTAAGAAATACACCATGTACAGTTACATTATTTCTAATACAGTTTGAAAGTTTAGAATTTTACTTAGCAGCTACTTGAAACCATTCTTAAATATTAAAAAGTAAGTTTATTTTCTTTCACATTTCTTTATAATCTGACAAAAATTCGTTGATAAAAATCTTGTTTATAAAAAAAACTATTTATATTTTATTATAATTATAATTATTATTATTATTATTAAACTGTTTCAGTCATTACTAGTTTATAATAAAACTAGCAGATAAGCCCGGCGTTGCTTGGGCAAAATATAACGATAGCGAAGATTAAGATTATTACATTACAGCCAATCTTACTCGTTTTCACAGAATACAAGAATTACGTTCCCCTGTTTCCAGACTAATTAGAAAATTTTTAGATGGGTCTAAAATTATGTTCGATTTAACGTGAAAAACCGCATCTGAGCCTGTAAATCTTGCGCGTTACTTTCTCTTAACACTTTTATTCTTAACACTTAACACTTCCATTGTTGAAGCCTTAAACCTGTCCGTTTCCCCGCGGAGGGAGAAGGGAAAAATTTCAAAAAATCCCTTGTTAGTGTGCGTTCTCGTGACGTACCCTAACTGTGTACCAAATTTCAAGTTTCAACTCCTAACCGTGCTGAAATGCTCACGATGGAATGCTCGTATACACGCACGCCATCATTCGTAGGATAAATGTACTATGCTAGAAACCTTCGAAGGAGTGTATTAAACAACTTCCCAAAGTTTCATGGCAATCGGATAAATGATGTAGTAATACATGAAGGACAGACAGCCATACATTCATTTTTATATGTTTAGATGAATACTTATAGCGTTAGATTATATATTATTGCCAATATAATTACTTTAACGTTAAACATCCTTTATAATATATTACGAGTATATATTATAAAGTATTTTTAACGTGTTTTTTAAATTAATTACTTTTTAATTAATCATTAATCTCAACAGACACTATGACCGTTGGCCAGTAGCGTATGGTAACATCTGACGACAAGGAACCTGTGTTTCTGTAAGAAGCCGACTTCCTGGGGCAATCAGTTAATCGCGTGTGATAGTCTAGGGTCCATTCGTATTCGTTTGTTCGATAAATCAGTAAAAACCGTAGATTTCTCTAAATGTATTTTTAATATCACAATTACATTCTGAATCGCTAGCCACGATCTAAGGGCTGAAATTAAAAATATAATTTTAAAAACTTACTCGGTGAAATAAAATGTGTGGTGGATACCTGGTACAAAACATTATTCAATTGTATGAATATACTTTTAAAAAAAGTATATTCCTACAATTATATATTCATCAATACAATATCCATCATAATTAAATATAGCTTTGTAAAGAAACCCACATAAAAATAATATAAAATATTCTTTACTTTTTAAATCTTAAAACAATCCACTTAGTCAAATAGCTCTCTACGAGTGGCTAATGGATGGAATCAGAGACAGTCCTGGTAGGTGTGCAGTGCGTGCATGTACGCGGGCTGTCAAATCCCTAGGGTGCCAATACCGGTCAGTGTCAAATGCATCATTTGTGGCATCACTCGTATACCTCAAAGAGACGCGACAGGGTTGTTGTAAATTTTAAACGTTTCTCACCATAGCTGTAAAAATCTAAATAAATTAAACTTGATAGATTGTCCGTCGTTTGTTTTCTAACTAATTCATTTTACGATCAGGTGGTGTCCACGGAAATTTCTAAAATTTACAACTTTTCGTTCACTCTCGTTGAACTCAAAAAATTTCTGTCTTTATTACTACTAATATTACGAAGAAATCAGTCCTCACTGTGCTCGGCTAGAGATTGGTTCAGTTAAGTTGTTTAAGTAAAATTTCGGCTCTTTCACTAGGGTTTTATTTATGTGCCTAATTCCCTAATCGCTTAATTATTAAGTAGAAATAAGTCGAAACTGGTTACTTTGTATTTGAATATCTGTAATCTTGGGAAAGATGTGAAAAGACAAATTTTTATGACAACGGATACATAAATCGTAAATTTAAAGAAAACAAATTCTAAAACTTTTTTGTACCTTGTACATCTATCTCATTTACAATGAGATTTTCAAAGTTTTTTCTGCATCCCCTCATAGATGGGACATACTAAATAGTAATATTACTAGTTTAACATTGAAATCTGTAAGCAATACAAGATGGCAGAGCAGAATAGAAGCAATATAAATGTATCAAATATTTTAATGAATTATTTTAAAATCTTGTCAACTATACAAAACTATCATAAAAAGATACCAGTAAACTCTTTCGGTTGGGTTAAGTTATAAATCTACTCGCGATTCACATAATGGGGCGAGGGAGGCTAAACAGCCCAGAACCGGTCCTGGTTAGAATCATTGGAAGCGTTATATGATATTTTAGTGTGTAGCATCCACCAGCTCGGTTGGTGTTCTTTAACTTAAAGTGCTTGCGCAAATGCGTATAATCTGGCTGCTTTACACTATTCAGATATTTTGGCCGTAGAAGCTGTCCCGTATTCGACAATACATCGCTTCCATTCCGCCAATGATATTCGAATATACAATAGTAATCTTATCGTTTTTTCACATGTAGTATAGAAATTTGTAATGAGATACATAATGCGGTTATAATAAAATATTAATTTTAATTAATTCAAAGTACACACAATATGTACTGTACTTTCAAGGACGGCACGCCACTGCCGTTGGCCTTTTTTCAAGTGCCAGAAAAAATACAAGATAAACAAACAACAAACAACAGGGAGGGGGAAAGACAAATATTCATTTTTGTGTTTTAATGCAAAAATGCAGATACGTTGATTTACCTGTTAAAACATTTCTGCTTTGAAGATTTGGCTAAGGGGTTTTTTTGAATGTTTGATTTAAATTTCGTCTTATCAGTTATCTCTTGAAAATCTTTATGTAACAAATTCCAGTATTTTATCATTTGGAAAGCTGCCACGTAATATTTAAAAGATGACTGTTATTCGTTTTAAGATTTATAAATTTAAAAGAATAAAGTATAGTTTGTTTTGCATATAATAGTTTTATGTTGTCAATTTTTTTTATAACAATAGGAGATTAATTTATAGTAGTTTAATTTAAAAATGGCTCTCATTAGATGATTTTGTTGTATTTGTATTCGGTTTGCGATATAATCAGATATAGTTCCCCATATAATTATGCCATATTGAATTTTCGGTGTAATACAGGTATGATATAGTCGCATTATCGTATTTATATTCGGAAAGTTTTGTATTTTCCTAATTATGGCAGTAAACTTAGAGACAGTCTTAGTTAATTTTTCGATGTGTCTATCAAATCTGAGTTTATCGTCTATCAAAACGCCGACATATTTTATGCAGTTAATTCTTTCTATCTTCTTTTGATTCATTTATTTTTTTTTTTTAAGTTGTTCCGTATTACAATTTTATCTTTATTTACAAAACCGAGATATTATGTTTTATTTGCGTTTAGTTTATCCTCTTGCGTAATTATTTTATTGATTATATCAATTAATTCTTCTTTTTTGAAAAGCTGGTACTCCTACGATTTCTAACATAGAATTATGTGATATTTGCTCGAAATTTTTTATTTTATTATTATTTTAGTTCCGATTTTATACTAGTAACTTCTTGGTTCAAATCGGGGATATTTCCTCGAAAAGTGCTATTATTATTATTTTATAAAGACGTTATTCTTGCCACTAAATTATCGAAACTAAGCGAGAGAAAAACAATAGATTTTTGTATTTCACTGTTTTATTAGTGTTTTCCACCTCTTTGTATATTGTCTTCAATTCTTTAAATATTTTATCAAAATTCTCTTGTACAGTAAAGTTAAGTATCGTTGGAGTGTGAGATGTTTTATCGTTTTTGACTGCCAAAAGATTTAATCATTTCGCCTTCTCTAGGTTCATGTTAGAATTGTTAGACTCACCCGAGTTATTTTCGTCTGTTATTTCCACTAGGTTTTCTGCAAAAGCCACCTTATCCTTTTGACATTTTTCTCGTCTTGCAGCTTGAGCATTTCCAATTTCCCTTGGACGTTTTGTTTAACTTTAAAAAATTTGAACGAATTACATCGTAGCAATCAAAATGCGCTGACTTTAAACATTTTTTAGTTTTGCAATTTGATTATTACCTTAAAAATTTATTTGTCAATTATCTTTATTGTTTCTGTTATATTTATAAAAGATTTAACGGTTTTAATCATTGTTTCGGAGCTGCAGTATATAGTGTATCAATGTGTATTTCTAAGAAGAAAAAAAAAGTAAGGCTGTTACAAAAATCACTGCATATTTCTAATATTGGAGAACGGCATAATTCATTGTGTATGAAAAACTAGATTTAACTACCCGAATGTACAGTACGCCCGATCTTCGCTTCAATAGGTATTAATTCACATATAACATATTGGTCCGTGGATGGACAAATATGCTTATATGTGAATTACATGCCATGTGCACTGATGTCGCCCAAGTCGGCTCCGTACATAATCAGTATGTTACATCTAAACTAGGTTTAATAAATTTTAGAAAAATTTGGTATCTTTGAAACACGGGTTTTATGTATTTGCAAGAACAATATAGCAAATATGAAATGTGCCATAAATAATTTAACCACGACAGATTCATTTCTAACTCTAATGATACAAACAAAATTGAAACTATTTCGCCGGAATAACAAACTGAGGAACATGATGAATAAGAACACGACCACTGGACAGTGTAGCCTAAGTGATTGGGATGCCACGTATAAAATGATTGAACGGTTTCTAGTTTTTCAATCTTATTGTGAACAATAGAGTTGAAGTTAAGTAAAGATGAATGGGAAAAAGTGAAAAACTTAAAAAATTCTCTCGGCTAAGTTAAACCACACATCAACCACACTTTAAGAGCTGATGTAACACTTGGAGGTTTCTTAAAATAGTGGCATAAACTCACTAAAACTTTGCAAGACAATGCAGATGAAACTGCAATGGAAATTTTATGAGAAACCATGAGGGGAAACTTTGAAAACGTATAATTTCTTGCCGGAGATTACGGAAGGATTTTACTAAATCTAAGTAAATAATGAAAATGAAAGAAGTAGTCTTAGATATAGCCCAGTAACTTGAAAAATAGAAAAATTTTCGATATTTCAATACGGCGCAAATGATTGAAGGATTCGAATTTTTAATAGAATAATCTCATAAAATTTTTCAGTTATCGCAGCAAAAATACAGTATCACTCTTCCAAAAGCACTTCAAAACATGACGATTTTTAAAATGAACTCGATAAACAGGAAAATGTTTCTGAACTCACAGTTCAGCCGCTCACGTTTCGCATGTAGTAACTAATACAAATGCTAGCGCTACTATTTCTTAAAATTTTAAAACATTGTCCGTCCTTATATGTACTTTAGGCATATATTATAAGCCCTTGCTCTGTGAAACGACAACAAACAAAACCTTATGATAGTAAATTAATTTTTTATCCTTCTATTTTTCAGAGATCCGTGGTGTACATCAATATGTAAAGAATTGCAACAACGATTGAGTATAAAATAACATTAAATAATGGTAAGAAAAACTTTTATTAGTGATAATTTTTCCTATTTTTTCGATAAATTGGGAAGAATTATTGCACGACATCCTTCTTCTTTCTTCATTTCACCAATATTGCTATCAGCTTTACTCTCTGTTGGATTATTTAAGCTCAAAAGTATAGAAAATGCAAATTATCTACTAAATTCTGATAGAGGTAATGTGTTCAAAGATAAAGAATTTATAGACAAGATGTTTCCTACGAATACATCCAAGCACTATGACTTGATTAGAATGACACAAATTCCTCGATCAGCAATGGTTTACGTTCTAAATAAATTTGGACAAAATATGTTGCAAAAAGAAACTTTACTCGAAATTCAAGTTTTAGACGAACTTATTAAAAACATAACCGTTGTTGTAGATGGAAGAGTAATAAATTATAGTAACATTTGTGGAATAGTCAACGAGAAATGCTTTGAAAATCCAATACTAAATTTAATGCCGGAAATGGATAAATTAATTTCCCGAAAGAGAAAAGTAAAGTTTCCTGTAGAAATTGACCCGCTTACATACAAAACCCAATACTGGATAATCAATTTTGGGGGTGTTAAATATGATACACGAGGATATGTCAGAAATGTAAAAGCTATGAGATTAATTTATCCTCTTGATGAATCAAATTCCTCTAAAGAACAGTGGCTCCAAGAATGGCGAAAAGCATTTTTGAAAAACGTTAAACAATTTAAATTTAATTTCATTGAATTGTATCCATGTCCAGTGCTCTCGACTGAGTTAGACATGAAATCAATTGCTGACGATACGTTATTTTTGATTAGTGTCGCCATTATAGTAGCTGCTTTATTTTGTGTAGTGACTTATACGACAAATAGTTGGGTAATGAGTAAACCTTGGATGGGAATTGCTGCTGTCTTCTCTGCTGGATTAGCAATTGTTTCTTCCTTCGGATTGATGAGTTCGTGCGGAGTAGAAACCATTAGCTATAACATTTCATTACCTTTTCTAATTTTAGGTATGTAATTGCAGTAAAATATTCGTGTAATTTTCATATAACTGTATTTATAACAAATAATTTTAATTTATTTACAGCTATAGAAATAGATGATTCTTTTGTGATAGTAGCAAATTGGAGAGTTACCGAAGTTCAAGACAACGTAGAAGAACGAATGGGGAAAACTTACTCAAAATCCTCAGTTTCTATCACAATAACAACGTTAACAAATATTTTATCTTTCTGCATAGCGATGACTGCAGAATTTCCTGGTGTGAGGATCTTCTGTTATTACGCTACTACTTGCGTGTGCTTTACTTATTTCTATCAGATTACGTTCTTCGGATCGTGTCTAGCCCTTAGTGGATATAGAGAAGAAAGATGTCTTAATGCATTCACATTTAAAATGTTAAAAGGTATTAACCATATATATTTAATAACTTAATGTGTTTTGTTTAATCTACTAATTTTTTCATTTGGCGCACAAAATATTTTAGATATTATTATACTTTAATTGCGTGAAAACATTACAGACACGTTCTAAATAGCGTGTAGGTTCTCCTCCAACACGAATGACACTCTGAATACCGAAAGGCATTGACTTAATCAGATGCTTGGGGTTTGCTGGAGGAAGCCATGCTCAATTAAACCTGAGGACTTGGAAAGTCATTGGATAAACATTACTTAATGGTCTTCGAACTCTGAAGAAGGTTTAAAAATGCTAGAAGGAGAAGCTAAAATGAATTCACTTTTTGTCATGTCCAATCATCAGGAACAACATTCTTCCATTACAGAGACAACTTTTTAGTTTTTTCAACGTATATTCTACTTGAAACTAATATCTCAAATAGTTTATTAGAGATGACAGAGACTTATCACACAGTTACTGGTAACATTAAAGTGAAACTTCTATTACCAAAATGTAATTTTATTACTGGAATGTATTTCAGTACACAAGACCCTCGTCAGTTATATATATAAAATTATATAGATATCTGTTGTAAAACAAATTCGCAGAGAAATTGACATTAATTACAATCTGTTTATCCACACTGCACAATACCATGAGGATTACATTATAAACAGGCAATAACTAAAAGAGAAAATCCTTTGCTAATCCAATATATATCGGTTGCGGTATAATGTAATCCTCATGGTATTGTGCAGTGTGGATGGACAGATTGTAATTAATGTCAATTTCTTTGCGAATTTGTTCTACAACAGATATCTATATATTTTTATATATAACTGATGAGGGTCTTGTGGAAATATTAATATATACTAGTCTCTGTTATCTCTACTATAGTATTTGAGATACTAGTTTCAACAATTTTCGAGGCAAGAAGCTCTTTTATAGTATTTTCACTGAATGAATATACTATAGTAAACTCTGGAGGGTGCTACTATATACTTTCCTTCACCATTGTCCAATGTTTAATCAATCAATGTATTAATTAACGTTGTAAAATGATTATTTTAAACATAAATTTTTATTTATTTACTTATTACAATTGGATAACACTTTTATTATACAATTCACTATTTTTTAATATATTTTTTTTTATAATTTTTAACTTGAGATCTACTTTTCTATATTTGCAGAAAAGTCCGAAAAATACACCACCCATCACAATCATGAATATCTGACTATGAAATTCTTCAGGGATAATGTCGCTAGATTCATTTCACATCCTACAATAAAAATAATAATTATTTTTATATATTTTTGTAATCTTGCCATAGGTATTTGGGGTGTAACATTTTTAAAAGAAGGATTAAACATTTTTACACTTTATCCTAATCATTCAAAAGTGACAAAAGGATATCGAATATATAGCGATTATTTCACAGAATTTTCATTTTCTGTGCATATTGTTATTAATAAAACATTAGATTATTCTCAAGAAAAAGTCCAGAAATCTATAGAAAATATGATGATGAAATTTCATTCTCATCCTAATATCATTCCCTCGGAATTTGATATATCTTGGTTAAAATACTATGAAAAGTTTCAGAATCATCCAGTATCTCCGTTTACCATGAATGGATATGATGTGTCAAGGAAACAGGATTTTATAGACGGTCTTCGCAACGTGTTTTTAAGAATTGGAGAAGCCAAACAATTTTCAAATGACATCGTTTTTAATGATAATTACACAGAAATTATATGTAGTCGCTTTTTTGTGGGAGCAAAACACGATCATCTAAGAGGAACGGAACGTAAATTAATTAATGAAATGTGGAAAATAGCAGAAGAATTCGAATTTCCAGTTATAATACATTCTTTTTATTCTTCTGCGATAGAACAAGCTTTGATCATAAAAAGAATAACTATTCAACTTTTCTGGCTGACAGCTCTTCTGATTTTTATTGTATTTTTTGCATTTATTCCAAATTTTCTTTGCGCGCTTCTTGTAGGTCTCTCGATTACTTCAATAATCGTCGAAACATTTGGATATATGTCTTTTTGGAATGTAAATCTTGATGTCATTACCATGATGATTATAATAGTTTGCAATGGTTTCTGTGTAAATTATCCCACGCATATGTGTTACGTTTTCCTGACTTCGTCGCATTCTACAGTTGAAGAAAAGTTAAAAGAATCACTATATCATGTTGGTTTTCCCATACTTCAAGGTTCACTGTCCACAATTCTGGTATCGGTAATATTTCTTTATAATAATATGTACGTGTATGTATCATTTGTAAAAATTGTTGTCTTTATTTCTTTACAAACTCTCTTCCATTCTATTTTTGTTATTCCTGTATTTCTTAGCATAATAGTTAACCTATTTCAGAAAAATAATAGCAATACTTTGTAATAAAGTTTATTATTGTATTACAGTGGAATTGCCAAGAGTACAAGTCTACCCCCCTATAACACTGTTGATTATTCCGTTTTATATGAATTCCATGTTGTACGAGTCACTTAGATTTTACAAATACATGAGCCGTTCACAGCCTGGCATACGTATTTATAAAATCTAAGTGACTCNAATTAAATTCACTTAGCATTCAAAACTTGCGAATTTTGAAAAAAACAAATTTGCTGATTAAATGCGAACAACTGTTTAACTGAAGTAAAACGGGTTTTCCCCTTGCTATGGATGTCTGCCTAGTTCAGTTCAGCCACATTCCGCTACAGTTCGCCTTTATTATCAGTTCGAAACGGGGTGGTTCCATAATACCTGCAGTGTTCCATAATACCACCTTCTCCTCTATTATTAATTTTTTATAAAATGGCAAAAAGCTTCAATTTAAGGGTGGAGATGAGTTTTATTAAATAAATTTAAATACTAAGAACGAGTAATATATTTTGAAACTTGTTTTCTATTTGAAGCTTAATAACTCGTGTGCTTTTAGTCGAAAATTTTTGAAATTTTGCAAGGTGGTCTGTGTATTAGGGGGATTGATGCTATTTAATTTTGGAGGTTAATGGGGTGGAAAATAAAAAAAGGTCGCGTGTATCTCCAGTAGGGTCGGACGTAATGACGATTTCACTCGTTATTACTATTTAGAATTTTTTATAAAACTCATTTCTACCTTCAAAATTAAACTTTTTGCTATTTTATAATAGTTAAAAATATAAAAACTTTTTAAAAATAAATTATGATAACAGATGACGCCACTAATATTTTTAAATGTTGCCGGAAAGTTGAGCAACTCGATGCTAATTTATTATTATTATTTATTTATTTATTCGTTCATTCATTTACTATTTTGCATTTCTCCGCGTTTCAAAGTGCTCTGAGTCCAAAATGTTAAAATCCTGAGTGGATTGCCATACTTTCCCTGTTATATATTAGCCAGGAAAGTAAAAAATTAATAATAAAATTGGAAAGCTTCCACTTATTGTGATAAAAATACACCATCAAAAAACTACAGTTATATTTTAAGAAAAAAAAATCCAACAACGAAAGTTGCGTAACTTTTCCGGCTGCTGTTATAAAACATGTTTATTATTATGTGAACAATAAAATTGTATGTGGCGCCATCTCTTATCAGAGTTCATGTTATTAATCAAATTATTTACATTCCTTTTGTAAACACATGGAGATAACCTTGTACATTTGCTACGACATAATTCCTTGCAGGCTGTATTATCTCAGAGTTTATAAAACATTTAAAAATAACTTATAACTTAAAACTAAATAAACCTAAAAGTATGTTTAGGTTTAGTTTTAACTGTTTGTTGGAACAATAGTTTTAATTAAGTATATATTATTACATATGTTTTATCTAAACGAAACAGCTAAGTAATATGTTCATTTTTAAATAAATTTTCATAACTTATTAAATATCAGTTTGTACAGTACTTTTGCCCTGATTATGGATCTGTTTATAATAAATTATATTAAAAAATTTAGTTTATTTATCAATACATTATTTCGAAACTACTTATTGTTTGCTGTAAAATATTTTGAAATTTAATATATAAAATTATATTGATTAAATTGTTAAAATAAAAAAATTGCACTCCGATATTTTCTATTAAAAAATAATGAAATTTATAACTGGGAAGAGAACTTTGTAATTCTTTATCAATGAATTTTACATTATCATTATGAATCTATAAACTCATTAAATATTATTTTCTATGTTTTAGTTATCTATCTTCTGAGCATTTTCAATTGGTGTATTGAAATAAATTTAAGAAATACACCATGTACAGTTACATTATTTCTAATACAGTTTGAAAGTTTAGAATTTTACTTAGCAGCTACTTGAAACCATTCTTAAATATTAAAAAGTAAGTTTATTTTCTTTCACATTTCTTTATAATCTGACAAAAATTCGTTGATAAAAATCTTGTTTATAAAAAAAACTATTTATATTTTATTATAATTATAATTATTATTATTATTATTAAACTGTTTCAGTCATTACTAGTTTATAATAAAACTAGCAGATAAGCCCGGCGTTGCTTGGGCAAAATATAACGATAGCGAAGATTAAGATTATTACATTACAGCCAATCTTACTCGTTTTCACAGAATGCAAGAATTAGGTTCCCATGTTTCCAGACTAATTAGAAAATTTTTAGATGAGTCTAAAATTATGTTCGATTTAGCGCAAAAAACCGCATCTGCGCCTGTAAATCTTGCACGTTGCTTTCTCTTAACACTTCCATTGTTGAAGCCTTAATCCTGTCCCTTTCCCTGCTGGGGGGATTTCAAAAAATCCCTTGTTAGTGTGTGTTCTCGTGACGTACCCTAAAGCCGGATGCACACATGCGGCACGGCAAGGAAAAGCGGCAGGATGACATCACTTTTTCTTGCCACAGAAGTTGGTTGAATTTTATCTTTTGCGTCAACTGACGCCAAGATGCGTTTCTATCAGCCAATAACAGTTTGTCTGGTAGTCACGTGAGAAAATACAATCATGTGATGTTTTAATGGTGGAAAGTTTGACGCGGTTAACCGAGATAACTAACATCAGAATAAAGAGGAAAGGATAATAAATTTAACACAAATTCTACACAAATAATCATATATAATTTAATTCAAAAAACAAAACAACCAAATCTTACTCGAAATAGTATTCTTTATCGAGGAATAAGCGTATTTTGTACACCAGTTCTTTATCAATCCAAGAAAATATCTCTAATCCAAAANTTGTATAAAATGATTGAACGGTTTCTAGTTTTTCAATCTTATTGTGAACAATAGAGTTGAAGTTAAGTAAAGATGAATGGGAAAAAGTGAAAAACTTAAAAAATTCTCTCGGCTAAGTTAAACCACACATCAACCACACTTTAAGAGCTGATGTAACACTTGGAGGTTTCTTAAAATAGTGGCATAAACTCACTAAAACTTTGCAAGACAATGCAGATGAAACTGCAATGGAAATTTTATGAGAAACCATGAGGGGAAACTTTGAAAACGTATAATTTCTTGCCGGAGATTACGGAAGGATTTTACTAAATCTAAGTAAATAATGAAAATGAAAGAAGTAGTCTTAGATATAGCCCAGTAACTTGAAAAATAGAAAAATTTTCGATATTTCAATACGGCGCAAATGATTGAAGGATTCGAATTTTTAATAGAATAATCTCATAAAATTTTTCAGTTATCGCAGCAAAAATACAGTATCACTCTTCCAAAAGCACTTCAAAACATGATGATTTTTAAAATGAATTCGATAAACAGGAAAATGTTTCTGAACTCACAGTTCAGCCGCTCACGTTTCGCATGTAGTAACTAATACAAATGCTAGCGCTACTATTTCTTAAAATTTTAAAACATTGTCCGTCCTTATATGTACTTTAGGCATATATTATAAGCCCTTGCTCTGTGAAACGACAACAAACCAAACCTTATGATAGTAAATTAATTTTCTATCCTTCTATTTTTCAGAGATCCGTGGTGTACATCAATATGTAAAGAATTGCAACAACGATTGAGTATAAAATAACATTAAATAATGGTAAGAAAAACTTTTATTAGTGATAATTTTTCCTATTTTTTCGATAAATTGGGAAGAATTATTGCACGACATCCTTCTTCTTTCTTCATTTCACCAATATTGCTATCAGCTTTACTCTCTGTTGGATTATTTAAGCTCAAAAGTATAGAAAATGCAAATTATCTACTAAATTCTGATAGAGGTAATGTGTTCAAAGATAAAGAATTTATAGACAAGATGTTTCCTACGAATACATCCAAGCACTATGACTTGACTAGAATGACACAAATTCCTCGATCAGCAATGGTTTACGTTCTAAATAAATTTGGACAAAATATGTTGCAAAAAGAAACTTTACTCGAAATTCAAGTTTTAGACGAACTTATTAAAAACATAACCGTTGTTGTAGATGGAAGAGTAATAAATTATAGTAACATTTGTGGAATAGTCAACGAGAAATGCTTTGAAAATCCAATACTAAATTTAATGCCGGAAATGGATAAATTAATTTCCCGAAAGAGAAAAGTAAAGTTTCCTGTAGAAATTGACCCGCTTACATACAAAACCCAATACTGGATAATCAATTTTGGGGGTGTTAAATATGATACACGAGGATATGTCAGAAATGTAAAAGCTATGAGATTAATTTATCCTCTTGATGAATCAAATTCCTCTAAAGAACAGTGGCTCCAAGAATGGCGAAAAGCATTTTTGAAAAACGTTAAACAATTTAAATTTAATTTCATTGAATTGTATCCATGTCCAGTGCTCTCGACTGAGTTAGACATGAAATCAATTGCTGACGATACGTTATTTTTGATTAGTGTCGCCATTATAGTAGCTGCTTTATTTTGTGTAGTGACTTATACGACAAATAGTTGGGTAATGAGTAAACCTTGGATGGGAATTGCTGCTGTCTTCTCTGCTGGATTAGCAATTGTTTCTTCCTTCGGATTGATGAGTTCGTGCGGAGTAGAAACCATTAGCTATAACATTTCATTACCTTTTCTAATTTTAGGTATGTAATTGCAGTAAAATATTCGTGTAATTTTCATATAACTGTATTTATAACAAATAATTTTAATTTATTTACAGCTATAGAAATAGATGATTCTTTTGTGATAGTAGCAAATTGGAGAGTTACCGAAGTTCAAGACAACGTAGAAGAACGAATGGGGAAAACTTACTCAAAATCCTCAGTTTCTATCACAATAACAACGTTAACAAATATTTTATCTTTCTGCATAGCGATGACTGCAGAATTTCCTGGTGTGAGGATCTTCTGTTATTACGCTACTACTTGCGTGTGCTTTACTTATTTCTATCAGATTACGTTCTTCGGATCGTGTCTAGCCCTTAGTGGATATAGAGAAGAAAGATGTCTTAATGCATTCACATTTAAAATGTTAAAAGGTATTAACCATATATATTTAATAACTTAATGTGTTTTGTTTAATCTACTAATTTTTTCATTTGGCGCACAAAATATTTTAGATATTATTATACTTTAATTGCGTGAAAACATTACAGACACGTTCTAAATAGCGTGTAGGTTCTCCTCCAACACGAATGACACTCTGAATACCGAAAGGCATTGACTTAATCAGATGCTTGGGGTTTGCTGGAGGAAGCCATGCTCAATTAAACCTGAGGACTTGGAAAGTCATTGGATAAACATTACTTAATGGTCTTCGAACTCTGAAGAAGGTTTAAAAATGCTAGAAGGAGAAGCTAAAATGAATTCACTTTTTGTCATGTCCAATCATCAGGAACAACATTCTTCCATTACAGAGACAACTTTTTAGTTTTTTCAACGTATATTCTACTTGAAACTAATATCTCAAATAGTTTATTAGAGATGACAGAGACTTATCACACAGTTACTGGTAACATTAAAGTGAAACTTCTATTACCAAAATGTAATTTTATTACTGGAATGTATTTCAGTACACAAGACCCTCGTCAGTTATATATATAAAATTATATAGATATCTGTTGTAAAACAAATTCGCAGAGAAATTGACATTAATTACAATCTGTTTATCCACATTGCACAATACCATGAGGATTACATTATAAACAGGCAATAACTAAAAGAGAAAATCCTTTGCTAATCCAATATATATCGGTTGCGGTATAATGTAATCCTCATGGTATTGTGCAGTGTGGATGGACAGATTGTAATTAATGTCAATTTCTTTGCGAATTTGTTCTACAACAGATATCTATATATTTTTATATATAACTGATGAGGGTCTTGTGGAAATATTAATATATACTAGTCTCTGTTATCTCTACTATAGTATTTGAGATACTAGTTTCAACAATTTTCGAGGCAAGAAGCTCTTTTATAGTATTTTCACTGAATGAATATACTATAGTAAACTCTGGAGGGTGCTACTATATACTTTCCTTCACCATTGTCCAATGTTTAATCAATCAATGTATTAATTAACGTTGTAAAATGATTATTTTAAACATAAATTTTTATTTATTTACTTATTACAATTGGATAACACTTTTATTATACAATTCACTATTTTTTAATATATTTTTTTTTATAATTTTTAACTTGAGATCTACTTTTCTATATTTGCAGAAAAGTCCGAAAAATACACCACCCATCACAATCATGAATATCTGACTATGAAATTCTTCAGGGATAATGTCGCTAGATTCATTTCACATCCTACAATAAAAATAATAATTATTTTTATGTATTTTTGTAATCTTGCCATAGGTATTTGGGGTGTAACATTTTTAAAAGAAGGATTAAACATTTTTACACTTTATCCTAATCATTCAAAAGTGACAAAAGGATATCGAATATATAGCGATTATTTCACAGAATTTTCATTTTCTGTGCATATTGTTATTAATAAAACATTAGATTATTCTCAAGAAAAAGTCCAGAAATCTATAGAAAATATGATGATGAAATTTCATTCTCATCCTAATATCATTCCCTCGGAATTTGATATATCTTGGTTAAAATACTATGAAAAGTTTCAGAATCATCCAGTATCTCCGTTTACCATGAATGGATATGATGTGTCAAGGAAACAGGATTTTATAGACGGTCTTCGCAACGTGTTTTTAAGAATTGGAGAAGCCAAACAATTTTCAAATGACATCGTTTTTAATGATAATTACACAGAAATTATATGTAGTCGCTTTTTTGTGGGAGCAAAACACGATCATCTAAGAGGAACGGAACGTAAATTAATTAATGAAATGTGGAAAATAGCAGAAGAATTCGAATTTCCAGTTATAATACATTCTTTTTATTCTTCTGCGATAGAACAAGCTTTGATCATAAAAAGAATAACTATTCAACTTTTCTGGCTGACAGCTCTTCTGATTTTTATTGTATTTTTTGCATTTATTCCAAATTTTCTTTGCGCGCTTCTTGTAGGTCTCTCGATTACTTCAATAATCGTCGAAACATTTGGATATATGTCTTTTTGGAATGTAAATCTTGATGTCATTACCATGATGATTATAATAGTTTGCAATGGTTTCTGTGTAAATTATCCCACGCATATGTGTTACGTTTTCCTGACTTCGTCGCATTCTACAGTTGAAGAAAAGTTAAAAGAATCACTATATCATGTTGGTTTTCCCATACTTCAAGGTTCACTGTCCACAATTCTGGTATCGGTAATATTTCTTTATAATAATATGTACGTGTATGTATCATTTGTAAAAATTGTTGTCTTTATTTCTTTACAAACTCTCTTCCATTCTATTTTTGTTATTCCTGTATTTCTTAGCATAATAGTTAACCTATTTCAGAAAAATAATAGCAATACTTTGTAATAAAGTTTATTATTGTATTACAGTGGAATTGCCAAGAGTACAAGTCTACCCCCCTATAACACTGTTGATTATTCCGTTTTATATGAATTCCATGTTGTACGAGTCACTTAGATTTTACAAATACATGAGCCGTTCACAGCCTGGCATACGTATTTATAAAATCTAAGTGACTCGTACAACATGGAATTGATATAAAACGGAATAATCAACAGTGTTATAGGGGGGTCGACTGGTACTTTAGTTCTTGTATGAAAATAGGTAATTTATTTTATCATCACTTAAAAGTAATAAGCGTGTTTCCCTCTACAATTTCAAATAGTAGAAAAATAAGTATCAAGGGCTAAGAATTTCCACAGTTTCCAGAAACAGTCCACAGAAATTTTGCTAGTGTGTTGCACATGTTTATATTTTATGCTAGCACTCTGTTACAGTATAAGTCTATTGCGCGATATTGTCTTGTAATACTATACTCGTTTATATAAATATTTCTATGCGTTTAAGTTTGTAATTCATATATCCGATTATAATAAAAATGGGTTTAAGAAAATTAATTCTTTTGTTTCTTATATCGCTGTAAGTTTAGGATTACTCGTACGTATAGCAACGCGACACATTAACCATCTTGGGGGAATGCCTTCTGTTAGGTTTTTTATTGGAAACTTTGGTGTTACCAACGTGAAGAAAGCACAAAAAAAACTGCAATTGGTTCAATCGCATTGAGATGAAAGTAAATTATTAAATGCTTTTTTTAATTCTCTACTCTATCATATTCACTTTAGAAGATAATCTATTTTTCAATTTTTATAAGTCAATTAAACTATTCGCACACATAAAAACATTTGAGAGTTCAAATTTGGACACAGCCTTAAATGTGGTTACAAATATAAGACTGTCCAAATCACCCATTAAACATTTGGTAATTGTAGTGTGTAGAAATATAAATAATTATTTAACAACAATATATCCAAATTATACTTTTCTACCAAAATTTTCATGTTAAGAATAAAATTTATGTTCGGTTGAAAGTAATATAATAAACACATTGAGTAGCACAGTTTATTTGTGCTTTCCAATATACTTAAAATACATACGTCTGCATAGTCGCACCCTTAGGATGCGACTATGCCGACGCGAATTTAGAGCGAGCGAGAGGTTGAGAGCGATTTAGTTTTCGCAAAGGAAAACCATGCACAAACGCGAAGCGAGAAATAACGCTGGCAAGAGCGAATTTCTGGTTCTCGCACATATCTGACAGGTTTTGATATTTATCGCTTCTCGCCTCTTCTCGTTACATATTCTCGCTCGCTCGGAAAATTCGCTCTCTCGCGTGTGTATAGTCGCACCCTAACGGTCGAATTTCCGACTAAAATTGAATGAGTCATCGAACGAGAATGAATAAGAACTGTTCCGGGGGTCAGAACTGATAAGATAGTGCATATAGAAACGAGTAGAAAAAAAGCACTTCATCTTTGCTACTTGAAAGATGTCTGCTAGTACGAAACAAGGAAAATGAATTGAAACCCCAGAATAGACTTAGAACCCTGGAGTATGGACTCACGATGTCAACGACTTTAGACTTGTACCCGGCTAACCTAACCTAATATCCTTGTTAGCAGTAACAATATCCCAATGTATACGTGTTGTGTTCATAACTATTTCGCTATGGAAAGTTGCGATATCGGGACGTCAAGTGAGCATTCAGATATTGAAATCCATAATCGTGGCATCTAGAATTATTTCACTCAAACAAACAAATACTTGGCAGTGCATTCTTTATGTATGTATTGTGTTACTAATGATTTCGGAATTTATTTCATTAAGTACAGTTTGAGGGAATTACGATCACATTATACGCAATTTAAAGCAACAGGGAATGAAAGTGTGATCTGCAAAGAACGAAATTCTTTTAATTTAACGCACCACCAAGTGTTTTTTTAATACATAAATATTCTTCTTTAAAAGCGACATTGCGCATCGATATCAATCTGCATTTAATGAAATAATTCTTGACACCACTATTATGGCATGGCTTTCAATGCCCGAATGATTACATCAATTTCCTGATGGCACAACTCTGCCTAGCGAAATGATTATGAGTATAATACGAAGACGTTGAATGGAGGTATCATACTTAATTTTACTAAAATGTGTTTAGTGTACATTTAAGATAAAACGGTAATAATTTGAAAACGATTTATCTACACAAGATTGACGGCATTTCTTTTACTTGTAGGATTTACAGATATATTTTTTGGGGTACCACTGATTTTATGATTTCGTGTGCTTTATAAACAGTTAGATTATTTTATTTGCCTACAATTTATTTATTTGTGAAAGACTATAAGATGAAACACGTCGCATATGGTGCCACAGTTGTACCAGGTATGTACTGTACTGCACATCCATCACACATTTTATTTCACCGAGTAAGTTTTTATTATTTTATTTATAATTTTAGCCCTTATATCGTAGCTAGCGATTCGGAATGTAATTACAATATTAAAAATACATTTAGAGAAGTCTACGGTTTTTACTGGCTTATCGAACAAACGAATACGGATGGACCCTTGACCATCACTGACTCGCAATTAACTGATTGCCCCTGGAAGTCGGCTTCTTACAGAAATACAGCTTCCCTACTATCAAATGTCACGGCACGCCAATGTCCAAATGCACACCATACCATAACAGTTCCACACACCTTGCTGCCTTCTTGAATGAATTTATTCATTTATCCTAATATTTTGCCTATAGCTTCTTCAGCCATTTTGCCCCTAATGACTTTTTCATCCATATTTTTCCACATTTTTCTTCCACTAGAATTGATGTAATTCGAAGGGGAGTAAAAACGACTCTTCATGTGGCAAAATGAGAGGAAATTCAGATCCAGTTGGGCTTCGGGGAAACTGATTAAATATTCATTACGTAATTCTGCATTTATAAATGGTTTTTCGCTTGTAAATATTAATATCATATTTTAAATGACAAATTTTCTAAACGTTTAAAAAGGATTTGTATATAAGTTAGAGTCATATCCACGAAAAAATCAACCTTATACAACTTTCTCTTTTACAGGAAATGTTAACTCTCTATTGTTAAATTGCTTACAGCTTTAGAGGATCGTTATATAAAGGTTTCTGAAACAATAGATAATTTAATAAAAATAAATCCCCCCAGGCTGTTTTTAATAGTCGTTGCCACTCTCTTACATCCAGTTTTATTACTTCCCTGTAAGAAACCGGCACGTGATCGTACTACAAATAAGTCATTGTGATTCTGATCACCATCGAGATCTCACTGTCAATCGTCTATAATGGTGTCATTTAAATGTGTACAAAACCACCCTCGCAAATTTACATTTTCCACTTATCTTTAAGATTATTTGAAAATATTAACAGTAAATAATTTAATAATATATATGTTCATAAACAATTAAATTTATACTGTTTCATAATTAAGTTATCAATGGTGATTACTATCAGTGGTGTCAGGATAATTACAACCTGTTGTGTTATTTTTAAACTTAAATTACTTTAACTCCGAGAATTATCTCATTATTTTTCCCTTTATATAATTCAATAATTAATAAAATTTATTAAAGAAAAGATTTTGCATTTTATTATATATAGGCTATAAGTCAGAAGGACAAGGTCGTCGAGTACATTTCATATATAAATAACCCTGCTTCGTACAGACAGAATATTGTAATTATTAAACTTTTTTCGATAATTTTACGTTCTAAAATGAGTAAATTATACAGGGATTAGAAATGCAGTAAAACCTGTCCAAAACGGAAAAATATCAGTCGAAAATGGGGTAATTTTCTATGTCAAAAATAACCTGTTCGAAAAGGTAACCTGCCAAGAATATTCGTTACCGTGCCTTCCGGTTTACGCAGGTTTTACCGTAGATATTTTGAATTATATTGCGATTCAGACATCCTTTCAAGCTGTGATGTTCGTAAATTACGTAAGGAATTTATTAGTTTCCCCCTGTTAAAATTTTTCAATTGAAATCACATGAATTCCGGTCTAGACCGGAAGTTTTTATATAGTTAATCTGGACTTCCTGCCTATAAACTTACCGTATCTGGTCTCAATTTTCATCTATCTAACATCATTCTCGAGATTAAGGAAGGATAGACACGCAGACATACTAGAGTTGAATTTTATAGGGTAATTTACGAGACGACCGGTCACTAGGCGCGCGCCTAGTGAGCCTATGGTTATTATATTTTCTAAATAATACATTAAAAAATCGAATAAACTTTAAGTGTATTAAATATCGAATTATAAACGTTTCGTACAGTGCAAGTTCAAGGTAAGGGCATCGTGCAATTGTGAAATGTACATAGATTAACGCGGGAAGGGATCCAGTTGATTCATTAATACATGAGGAAGTGAAATAATTAAATATGCTATTAAACACAATGACTCGTTATTCTATGGGAAAAATGGGCAAATACTTATGGCCCCTATTATATGGAGGTCCAAACCAATCTTTTATAAGAAAAGGTTTTTCCTATGAAAAAAATGTCTGAAGTGAATACTGTACAACATGAGGCCCCCTAACTCAAATCTGCCTTGACCCCGTGAAGCTATAAAGCGCCAATGTAAGCTCACCATTGGTTGAGGGCAACCACTGAACACTATTAATTGGTCGTGGGTTCGCGCCTCTCCAACTGGCAGATCACGTGCACTTTTTCGGCCTTCTTCACCTTGTAAAATCTAAATAGGGCTCAGTTATCCATAAAAAGTCTTTCTGTGAGGCATCCCCCTATGCAGATCTGTGTGATAGCTATATATATAAAGGTTATGAGGTCATTAACTTTTTTAATACATCATTTATGAATTGTACTACGGCTCTGTTGTTTCGCCTGTTCGTTTTAAAATTGAAATGCGTATATAATACATAAAATTACATATGATTTGAATCTAACACGTGTCTTTGTACAATTTGAAAAATAAGGAAGTTGTGGTGTTTATATAACACTATAGACTAATACATTATTGTGAAACCAGTTTTATAAACAGATATAATCAACTTAAAGAATGTTTAATGTCTGGATTTATTTAATATTATAAATGTTCAACAGACGAATATTGTAATGTGATCGTATTATATAATGTACTGTACATACCAAGGTTCAAAGTAGTAAGATAAATTACAAATTAGAAAAAAATCCAGCAACGACTTGCATAACTCACCCGGCAACAACGTTTAAAACTGTGTGTGATGCTATATTTTATTATAATTTTTTTAATATAATTAATGGCAAAAAGTCTAATTTTAATTTTATAATAAATTGTAAATACTAATTGTCATTAAGTACTATCCTACTCGAAACATGACACACGATTCCCGTCTATCTCCCCCACTCCTTGACCTTTAACCACCAAAATTTGCTAGCATTAATCCCCCTAATACACGAACTTCCCTGCAAAATTTCAGAAATTTTCGACAAAGGGCGTATCAGTTATTAAGCTTAACAAATTAGGGTCACCCACACATTAAAATCCCTACATACGGAAAAATCCCTAATTTTTTGCATTTTTTTCGACATTTTAAAGTGTGGCGAGTCCATAAATATAAAATCTTATGGGTAATTTTTTTGACAGATCCTTATATAAGCTATAGTAGAGTATCGAGTGCAAGATTCCTTGAGAACTTCTATGGGCTTGAAAACAAAATAGGCCCCTTTAACCTTGTTTTTAACAAATAAAATTCACAGAATGTTACTTTATTAATAATCAGTAACTTTAAAGTGTTTACTTTCAGTCAGTAAACATAACATTGATTTATAGACGTAGGAATTTTCTGCTCTTCCCCCCTCTGGACGTCCCTGGTTGTATGTTAATAAAGTCTTCTTATATAATGATGGAGACTTAGCAATGAACAAGATTGTAATTTATAAGGTTTTATATAATTCAACAATAACAAATCTTGATAAATTGGAAGTAGGGTCAGGCGACATCTATTGTTACGTAATGTGAAGTGTTTAACACAAGAACTAGTATCAAGGTCTTTGTATTTTTAATGAATTTTCCAGTTTTTATTTTTCCTGATAGATTAAGCAAGACATGTTAATTAAATGATAACATTTTTAATTACTTTTAAATTAAACATATTCACATTTATGGTGGGGTGGTTGCACTTTTGTGTGTGTTTTTCTATAGAAAATTATAGTGAAAATAATAATTATAACCTATTACCTGTTCCTATTACCTGGGGGAAAATATCGTAATTTATTTAAATATAACACTAGTTATTAAGTGATAAAAATAGAAAGATAAAAAAAACAGCACGAACCAAACAAAACCGGTATTTCTCTAATACTATTTACTGTTTTATTACGGTGTATTATACATTAAAACACTTGGAAAATGCTTCTAGTTTCTGCCATTCACAACGTGCCAATAAGTGAATTAGGGCCTCGTTATCTCGAGGGCCTCAAATATTAGGCAGCAAGGAGATAATACCCCCTCAAAAATTTGGTGAGCATTTATAAAGCTTTAAAAAACGTATTGTCTTTTTAATATTAAAACAAAAAAAGGCCTTATAAATTGCGCCTAGAAAAAATATATTTTTATTTAAAATATAAACATATATACTATAAGTGTTGTTAATAACTCAACGAGTTTTAAAGCACAAAAAATAATAATAGGACTAATTACATAATACATAATTATCTTTACAACTGTTTAAAACTAGTGTTTTTAGTTTAAATATTCACTTTTAGACACGTAATCTTTTATTTTATCACAGAATGTTTTATAATTGTTCATTATCTATATATATATCTCTACGTTTTCTGCATACAAATTTTCAGTTTTACCTTGAATGTCGTCACTATTACACACCCTCCTGCTGTGGCGGATTATCATACGAACAAAAAGGGCAATTGCCTGAAGGGCCCCACCAACACAGATCTTTTATAAGAAAATATTTCTTCCCCGAAACATTACCTGGAAAAAAAAAAAACATGTCTGAAATAAATACCTTACGTGGGAGCCTTATAAATGAAATTTTCTTTGGCCCCTTGAAGATATAACAGAGGAAAAGTATGCTGATTAGAATTAGCCCGGAAAACTCCACGTGACAGGCACGTGGGTGAGGCACAAACCCGCGACCATGCTCGTGTTCCTAACTTATTAACGTGTTTTAAATATCAGTTCTATGTTAACAATAAAGATGAATTAATATCGGATTTTATTATTTTATTTTATTTTAAATGTAATATATTTATAAATTAGTTGAACGTCCTTTCAACTAATTGTAGAATATAAAATTATCGAAAAAAAAATCCAGTAATTACACTGTTTAGTACGCACGAAACTGGTTTGTTTATAACACAAATCTTCCTGTTGTCCTTGTCTATTGTTCCCACCTTTTATCTTTCATTAAAATTCTATAAATAACGAATTTTTTTTCTAAATAATTCCTAGGAGGGATCTAATTTAAGAATTTAATTTTAATTAAATAAAATCTGTAAGTACAAATTTCTAATAGAAGATAATGATGTCAAAGCTCTTACCTTGACCCCTATCTGAATCGTCTGTGACACGTCTATGCAAATATATTAACATATTTCTGTCACGTTTATGACCTGTAATCTTTTTATTACTTTCAGTTTTTACGTCAGTGCTTCTTCCAGAAAATATACTCGGGGGATGGTACTTTTTATGATCTGAGAGAATCATTATTGCAATTTGCCAATTAATTACAGAATGAATGAAGCTTAAACTGTAGAAAAAATATTCTAGTAGCTGTGATTATAAAAATAAATTTAATTTAAAAAGAAGTGATCGTACTGGTCTTTGTTTTATCGTACCAAACAATATGATATAACAAAGATTTTCTTCTGCTAAATCACCATTTCTCTCGTAGAGGTGCGGACAGTTGGTAAATAGTATATGGATGAACCCTCTACCAGAGTCTACTCTCTTATTTTTGACCGATTATTCAAGCTTCTAAAGTATTATATACAAGAAATAAACACAGTAAATATAAGTATGAGTAAAATATTTTGCAAATATTCAATTATTCCACTTATTTTTTAACAGCAATTGTGCGTAAATGGAACACGTATCAAACACAGTAATTACACGTGTTAACACTATACAGTCGATTCCCCTATAACACTGTTGATAATTCCGTTTTATATGAATTCCATGTTGTACGAGTCACTTAGATTTTACAAATACGTGACCCGTTCACAGCCCGGCACACATATTTCTAAAATCTAAGAGACTCGTACAACATGGAATTCACATAAAACGGAATAATCAACAGTGTTATAGGGGGTCGACTGTATTATATTATATATATAATGCTTTATATGTAGAGAGAGAGAGAGAGAACACATATATCTGTCTATAAAAGATAATTGCTTCTCTATGTATATTAGTTTTAGTACTTTTAGTACTAAAACTAAATTTATGGGGTGGGAAATTTTCCTAAACGCATAGAATATTATATTTCATACGTATTTTATTCTGTATATATGCACGAAATTTATACAATATAATAAATTTCTTTTAATTAAATCCATAAAGTAAACCTGTAGTAAATAAATTAATTCTCTGGTTACTTAATTTAATCACCATAAATAAGGTTGACATTGTATTTTGTAACGAACGTCGAAAGAGACTTGCTGATCAGCCATGGGTCAATCAGTAAATCAACGAGGTCATCGACTAAATCGCAGATTTGCTGGAGTGCTTTCGCTACACAGAAATATTTTGTTACTAACAAATTGGCAAAAAAGTAATCTTTTAAAAGTATTTTATTGTAAATATACAGTATTTAAATACATAATTTAATATACAAATTTAATTTATATTGAGTTGTTTTAGCTCTGTATTGCACACAGGGCTGAAATAACCTTTTGTTTTGTTTAGTTATGGCAACGCAACAGTTGGGCAATCTGCCCTCCGGCTTAAGGAAAACTGGCCCCTAATGTTATTGTTAATTGTCTACTTAGACTTTACTTATTAATAGGACTTAATACTGGTGTTTAAAGATCATCAACCAGTATTAAAGAACACCAGTATTAAGTTCTATTAATAAGTAAAGTCTAAGTAGACAATTAACAATAACATTAGAATTTAAAAGGACAGTAAGGCTTTTACAATTACAAAAACTGGCCTCTATTTAGGCTGTAAGTTACAGACGTGGAGAAAACCCGAAAGTTTCTAAGTGGCCAGCCCGTCCATTCCGAGTGTTCAGGGACGAAGACCGCTTGGCTACCGATGGGCCAATAAACCCTTTATAGTATTTCAGTAATCTTTGCCGTATTTCTAGCTTAACTATGGAATTTCAATTAGTTTGTTGCGTTATAATCCTATTTAATTCTTCTATTAACGTACAGTACAGTTCAGAATTTGGAAAATCTAATTCGTTAATTCTAGACGTATTTTTAATGATTTTAAAAATTCATATAAAATTAAAGAATTTGATTTCGAAAATTCTGAACCGTATGTTAATAAAAGAGTTAAACAGCATTTTGAAGCAAAAGATTGGTTTGTTCTATCTGCTTTCGTTTTCGAGAAATTTGGAGAAAAAGGATTTTCTCATAGAAAAAGCATATATAATGCTTTTTCTATGAGAAAATCCTTGGAGACCGCGTGCGTATTGATAGAGGTTACAATTACCTTTAATAATAAAATATAAATAATAAATAAATCAATTAAACAAGCCTAGTATTAATCTATGCATTGTTTTCACAGAAAAAAATCTATATATTAATACAATGGACATTTTTTTCTTTTAATAATACGAAAAGGTCTACTTTAGCTTAATTACTCCTGTGCATTTTGTTGAAAATTTTTGAAATTTTGCAGGGAGGTTTGTTTTTTATGAGGTTTGATGATATTTAATTTTGATGGTTAAAGGTCATCGGAATGCGGAGATAAAGGGGTCGTGTGTATCTCCAGTTGGGTCAGACTTAATGACGATTTTACTTGTCATTAGTACTTATAATTTTTTTATAAAACTCATCTCTACCCTGAAAATTAAGCCTTTTGCCATATTATAATAGTTAAAAATATAAAGAATTTTTAAAATAAATTGTGATAAGAGATGGCGCCACCAAACGTTGCCGGGAAAGTTAAGCAAGTGGTTGCTGGTTTTTTGAAGGTAGAAGTGAGTTTTATATAAAAAAACTTGCACATTTCAATTACGAATTAAATCTTTTAAGTCCCTTGACATTTAGCCGATAGCATCGATCCCCTTTATACAAAATTTTAGAAATTTTCGACAAAAGACACAAAGTTAAGCTTCAAATAGGGTGAACAAAATCGTCTCAAACACACACACTAACATCCATACATGTAGAAAAAAATCCCTAAATTTGTTTGCATTTCTCGACGTTTTAAGGTGGCAGGAGTCTAACAATTAAAACTCTTAGGGGCCATTTTTTTGACTGAACTCCACACTTACCCTGTGTTATATACTGTATAACAGCCGGAAATACGAAAATTCTACATACCTCCTGACTAATCGAACCATATACATGCAATTTTTGATCCGCTCTATCAATGTTTATAGCGTTATGGATGACAATTCGATACTGCAAATCTTGGCATGCAATTCGACACAAACAGAATTGTAAACGCCCGAATTGCACACTAGAAGACCTCAAAATAGTTACTCCACATTCCTTTAATAACTGTGGCAATGGCTTAATGTAACCAGTATTTTTAGCATGTTCTGTAGGAATTTCTGTATTGTAACTGGATGATCGTGTTGCCCGACTTCTGGGCAGTTCTGGCTTAACTGTGTGAAGATAATGAATGCGTGAAGTTACATAATGGACCGGCTCTGAGCGCCCCGGACGGATCATCAGAGTCACTCTGATGATCTCGTCCTGAGACACACACTAATAACTGCACCCCTAGTAGTGACAGGAAACATAGTAGTACGTTCAGGAAATGTTTGGTCCCGATGTGTGTGCCCTTCATATTGCAAACAGCTATTTTTTTTTTTTTTAGAAATATAATGCTGGGTTGCACATAGCGTTTCCAGGAATGCTTCCTTCGTGTTGCTTTATTTCCTTGACCTGCTCTCTGTTCAGATTTATAGGACTAGATGGGATGACAGTTCGGACACTTACGAGTTGTTACAGCGGTTGCAACGTCTGTGAATGAGTCTGTTGCAAGGTAGCAAGGTGCTTGTATGCTTCCGTGTCTGATCGTATCGAAGATATTTAGGTAAGAGGAGATTTTACAAAGTTCTAAGAATCCTTTACGAGAAATTTCGTGTTTGCTATGATATTGTGTGAATTTTTTCTATCTCATTACGTTCGCTTAATACAGTTTCATTCGATTTCAATGCCTTCTTCCTTGTGGGTAAGATTTTTTTTAATGGGTAAGAAGTACATTTGCCTGAGGGCCCCAAACCAATCTTTTATATTTCCCGAAGAAAAATATCTAACACTTTACATGGGGTTTCCTAATTCAAATTTGCCTAGGCCTCATGAAACTATAATGCGCCACTGTCATGATATATGAATAAGTCATAAAAGTAAGATTTATTTTATGTTAAAAAGACCTGTTTAAAGAGGAAACCTGTCAGACAGGAAAAAATATTCGGTACAGTGCGATTCCTGCTTACGCAAGTTTTACTGTGTATATACAGAGGGTGAAAAAAGTAGTTATACAGCTGTTAATGTGGGAAAAACATGCATAAATTAAAAAAAAACTTATTTTTATGCATAAATTAAACCACAAGTAGGGAATACTAAATAATAAAAGAGAGAGAGGGAAATAACAAACACTAAACATCTGTTTTCTCAGATTTATAACTGTATACACACAGTAAAACCTATGTAAACCGCGGAATTGCATAATTTTTTTTCCATTTAGGCATATTTCCGTTTTATTGAGGTTTCGTTTTAGACAGGTTTCTGCGCCGATATGCGCCACATTAGTAATCTACGATTCCCAAAATTTAAATTTGGATATTTTTATTACAGTAATGAGTTTATACAGGATTAGTATGGGGGCCTCTTGTTAGTGAGGCCACAGACAATTACCATTTTTACAATAGGGTATCCAGTATACGTTAAGAATTCATTACATATTCGTATTTATTCCGAGAAAAATTAATTTTAATTGTTACTTGTTATACAGCAGGGATTTACTAAATTTCTTACATATTTTATGTTAAAATTTTCTCAGAATTTGTATGAAATTTAGTAAATCCCTGCTTTATTATTTCACAAAATAAAGTAATAATTTATTCCATTTTTATTATTTATTAATATTATTATCATTTAGTAACATATGAAATTATTATTTTATGATATTTTATTTAGTTTTTTTTATGTATTAATAATTAATAGCGACTATACGAGACAATTAAATTTGTGACATTAATTGAAGGAGTGAGTGGAAAAGTAGTACAACCTAAAATAGAAAATTCGTTTATTCTATTACGATTAATTAATAATTAATTTGAAAATAAAGGAATAATAAATGTCAGTAGTATTAAGTATAGTAAAACCTATCTAAAGCGGACTCGCACGATATCAAATATTTTATTCGGTTTGGCAGGTTTTCGCTTTGAACAGGTTATTTCTAACACAGAAACTTGCTGGGTTCTGTAGAATTATTTCCATTTAGGCATTTAGGTTTTCGTTGTAAACAGGTTATTTCTAACACAGTAACTCGCTGGGTTCTGTAGAATTATTTCCATTTAGGCATTTAGGTTTTCGTTGTAAACAGGTTATTTCTAACACAGTAACTCGCTGGGTTCTGTAGAATTATTTCCATTTAGGCATTTAGGTTTTCGTTGTAAACAGGTTATTTCTAACACAGAAACTCGCTGGGTTCCGAAGAATTATTTCTATTTAGGCAGGTTTTTGTTGTAAACAGGTTATTTCTAACACGGAAATCTCTTGGTTCCGAAGAATTCTTTTTATTTAGGCAGGTCAGGTTTTCGTTGTAAACAGGTTATTTGTAATATAGAAAATTGCTAGATTTCGAAGAATTTTTCCATTTAGGCAGGTCAGGTTTTCGTTGTAAACAGGTTATTTGTAATATAGAAAATTGCTAGATTTCGAAGAATTTTTCCATTTAGGCAGGTTTCCGTTTTGAACAGGTGTTTTAAACAAAGAAAACTTATTTATTTAATTTATAAAATATGCGTTTGTAAGCAATGTTAAATTTGATCTCTAATATATTCAAGTCAGATTATTTGTCACTTGTACAACTTTCTCCGTTAAAACCCTTATTTTAATTAAAATGAAATGTTAATCACGTGATTACATTTTAAAAAATCCGCTTTAAAAAGTAGAATTATAATTAATAAACAAGGAAATTTTCTTCTACAATTATTCAAACGAATTGCAAGTTTGACATTCAATGAAGTTCTACTTCTAAGAATTGTTTTAAAGGATGGTTGTTACCAAAATGATTTATAACTTAAATTTTATTACAGTGTAACCTGTGTAAACCGGACACCTGCTGTTTGGCAAGTTTCCATTTTGAAGAGAGGTTTTTAAAATGATTTTTAATGCCTTTTTTAAAGATTTTTTCCGCTTAGACAGGTTTCCGTTTTATTAAGGTTCTCCTGGGTCACTGACAATCGATCAAAAAATGTTTTTTTTTTTTACAATTTTAAACTTTTAGAAGTCGAAAAATACAAACAAAAGTTGTGTTTTTTTATCTGTATATACTGTACTGTACAGTACGTATGGGTGCATGAGGGCACAATTTTATTTACCCATTTTGAAGCTTAATAACTCCTGTTCGTTTCGTCGAATATTTCTGAAATTTTTCGAGGAGGTTTGTGTGTTAGGGAGATTTATGCTGTCCAATTTTGGTGGTTAAATGTCAAAAACGTGGGAAGATAGACGGGGTCAAGTGTATAATCACGAGTAGGGTCGAACTTGACGTTTTAACTCGTTATTAGCGTGTACAATTTCTATTGAAACTCATCCCTACCCTGAAAGTTAAGCCAATTGCCATTTTATAATAATCAATAATATAAAAATCTTTTTGAAAATTAAATCTCAATCAGATGATGCAACAAACAATTCCAAAATTTTTGCCGGAAAAGTTATGCAACTCGTTGCCGCATTTTTTGTTTATTAGCTAGTAAATTTAGCTCTCAACCATGTGAATACCTGTATTAATACCATAGTAAATCTCAAAATAATATATAATATAGACAAAATGTTTACATCAGTAAAAAAAATGATATTTTCCTCATTTAATTATTATTGCATAATCAAGAGATATAAATAGTTATACGATAAAGTAATCGCGGAACGTGTTATGTAATATAATGATTATTGTTTCGACTGAGCTTATTTATAAACTTATAAGTTTTAAAAGGTCATTTAAGATTGCATAAAACGGTTGCAATCAAAAATTCTACTTAAATAAATTAAGCAGTTACTTACGAAGAAAAGGAAAACAGAAGTGAAAGTATTATTCCTGTTGTTATTTTTCCTTATTTCTTCTTGAAATTTTGCATTATTAATTAAATTCTTTCATCGTGTAATAACACTTTTATTGCTACATTATATAGAATATATTTAAGAATTACAATTACATATAATTAGGAATATATACAATAAAAATCCCACTGTACACAATATTTTTCTTCCTAGTTCGGCGGGTTCCGCCTTGAACAGGGTTTTATATTGATATATATATATATAAGAAAATTCGCTCGACATATTTTTCCGTTTAGGCAGGTTCCGCTTTATAAAGGTTCCGTTTTAAACAGGTTTATTTAATGTGCACTTCTAAACCTTTTGACTTGTCTGCGCCAAGGTTTTTTGTAGTTAATAATCTCTATGATCCTGCTGATAATATAGAAAACCTTCAAACTTAAACCCTCACACTTCCCCTAATTTCGTCCCCTTGACACTACGTGACAAACCTAAATATGATATAGTAAAATAACCAAAATTGTAATATGTATTATAATATATAGTAATGAAAAAAAAACCTGTTTAAAACGGTAACCTGCTAATCGGAAAATGTATTCAGTACAGTGCGATTGCGGTTTAAGCAGGTTTTACTATAATATATAAACGAATTAATTTAATATTGTTACACTTATANCGCCTAGAAAAAATATATTTTTATTTAAAATATAAACATATATACTATAAGTGTTGTTAATAACTCAACGAGTTTTAAAGCACAAAAAATAATAATAGGACTAATTACATAATACATAATTATCTTTACAACTGTTTAAAACTAGTGTTTTTAGTTTAAATATTCACTTTTAGACACGTAATCTTTTATTTTATCACAGAATGTTTTATAATTGTTCATTATCTATATATATATCTCTACGTTTTCTGCATACAAATTTTCAGTTTTACCTTGAATGTCGTCACTATTACACACCCTCCTGCTGTGGCGGATTATCATACGAACAAAAAGGGCAATTGCCTGAAGGGCCCCACCAACACAGATCTTTTATAAGAAAATATTTCTTCCCCGAAACATTACCTGGAAAAAAAAAAAACATGTCTGAAATAAATACCTTACGTGGGAGCCTTATAAATGAAATTTTCTTTGGCCCCTTGAAGATATAACAGAGGAAAAGTATGCTGATTAGAATTAGCCCGGAAAACTCCACGTGACAGGCACGTGGGTGAGGCACAAACCCGCGACCATGCTCGTGTTCCTAACTTATTAACGTGTTTTAAATATCAGTTCTATGTTAACAATAAAGATGAATTAATATCGGATTTTATTATTTTATTTTATTTTAAATGTAATATATTTATAAATTAGTTGAACGTCCTTTCAACTAATTGTAGAATATAAAATTATCGAAAAAAAAATCCAGTAATTACACTGTTTAGTACGCACGAAACTGGTTTGTTTATAACACAAATCTTCCTGTTGTCCTTGTCTATTGTTCCCACCTTTTATCTTTCATTAAAATTCTATAAATAACGAATTTTTTTTCTAAATAATTCCTAGGAGGGATCTAATTTAAGAATTTAATTTTAATTAAATAAAATCTGTAAGTACAAATTTCTAATAGAAGATAATGATGTCAAAGCTCTTACCTTGACCCCTATCTGAATCGTCTGTGACACGTCTATGCAAATATATTAACATATTTCTGTCACGTTTATGACCTGTAATCTTTTTATTACTTTCAGTTTTTACGTCAGTGCTTCTTCCAGAAAATATACTCGGGGGATGGTACTTTTTATGATCTGAGAGAATCATTATTGCAATTTGCCAATTAATTACAGAATGAATGAAGCTTAAACTGTAGAAAAAATATTCTAGTAGCTGTGATTATAAAAATAAATTTAATTTAAAAAGAAGTGATCGTACTGGTCTTTGTTTTATCGTACCAAACAATATGATATAACAAAGATTTTCTTCTGCTAAATCACCATTTCTCTCGTAGAGGTGCGGACAGTTGGTAAATAGTATATGGATGAACCCTCTACCAGAGTCTACTCTCTTATTTTTGACCGATTATTCAAGCTTCTAAAGTATTATATACAAGAAATAAACACAGTAAATATAAGTATGAGTAAAATATTTTGCAAATATTCGATTATTCCACTTATTTTTTAACAGCAATTGTGCGTAAATGGAACACGTATCAAACACAGTAATTACACGTGTTAACACTATACAGTCGATTCCCCTATAACACTGTTGATAATTCCGTTTTATATGAATTCCATGTTGTACGAGTCACTTAGATTTTACAAATACGTGACCCGTTCACAGCCCGGCACACATATTTCTAAAATCTAAGAGACTCGTACAACATGGAATTCACATAAAACGGAATAATCAACAGTGTTATAGGGGGTCGACTGTATTATATTATATATATAATGCTTTATATGTAGAGAGAGAGAGAGAGAACACATATATCTGTCTATAAAAGATAATTGCTTCTCTATGTATATTAGTTTTAGTACTTTTAGTACTAAAACTAAATTTATGGGGTGGGAAATTTTCCTAAACGCATAGAATATTATATTTCATACGTATTTTATTCTGTATATATGCACGAAATTTATACAATATAATAAATTTCTTTTAATTAAATCCATAAAGTAAACCTGTAGTAAATAAATTAATTCTCTGGTTACTTAATTTAATCACCATAAATAAGGTTGACATTGTATTTTGTAACGAACGTCGAAAGAGACTTGCTGATCAGCCATGGGTCAATCAGTAAATCAACGAGGTCATCGACTAAATCGCAGATTTGCTGGAGTGCTTTCGCTACACAGAAATATTTTGTTACTAACAAATTGGCAAAAAAGTAATCTTTTAAAAGTATTTTATTGTAAATATACAGTATTTAAATACATAATTTAATATACAAATTTAATTTATATTGAGTTGTTTTAGCTCTGTATTGCACACAGGGCTGAAATAACCTTTTGTTTTGTTTAGTTATGGCAACGCAACAGTTGGGCAATCTGCCCTCCGGCTTAAGGAAAACTGGCCCCTAATGTTATTGTTAATTGTCTACTTAGACTTTACTTATTAATAGGACTTAATACTGGTGTTTAAAGATCATCAACCAGTATTAAAGAACACCAGTATTAAGTTCTATTAATAAGTAAAGTCTAAGTAGACAATTAACAATAACATTAGAATTTAAAAGGACAGTAAGGCTTTTACAATTACAAAAACTGGCCTCTATTTAGGCTGTAAGTTACAGACGTGGAGAAAACCCGAAAGTTTCTAAGTGGCCAGCCCGTCCATTCCGAGTGTTCAGGGACGAAGACCGCTTGGCTACCGATGGGCCAATAAACCCTTTATAGTATTTCAGTAATCTTTGCCGTATTTCTAGCTTAACTATGGAATTTCAATTAGTTTGTTGCGTTATAATCCTATTTAATTCTTCTATTAACGTACAGTACAGTTCAGAATTTGGAAAATCTAATTCGTTAATTCTAGACGTATTTTTAATGATTTTAAAAATTCATATAAAATTAAAGAATTTGATTTCGAAAATTCTGAACCGTATGTTAATAAAAGAGTTAAACAGCATTTTGAAGCAAAAGATTGGTTTGTTCTATCTGCTTTCGTTTTCGAGAAATTTGGAGAAAAAGGATTTTCTCATAGAAAAAGCATATATAATGCTTTTTCTATGAGAAAATCCTTGGAGACCGCGTGCGTATTGATAGAGGTTACAATTACCTTTAATAATAAAATATAAATAATAAATAAATCAATTAAACAAGCCTAGTATTAATCTATGCATTGTTTTCACAGAAAAAAATCTATATATTAATACAATGGACATTTTTTTCTTTTAATAATACGAAAAGGTCTACTTTAGCTTAATTACTCCTGTGCATTTTGTTGAAAATTTTTGAAATTTTGCAGGGAGGTTTGTTTTTTATGAGGTTTGATGATATTTAATTTTGATGGTTAAAGGTCATCGGAATGCGGAGATAAAGGGGTCGTGTGTATCTCCAGTTGGGTCAGACTTAATGACGATTTTACTTGTCATTAGTACTTATAATTTTTTTATAAAACTCATCTCTACCCTGAAAATTAAGCCTTTTGCCATATTATAATAGTTAAAAATATAAAGAATTTTTAAAATAAATTGTGATAAGAGATGGCGCCACCAAACGTTGCCGGGAAAGTTAAGCAAGTGGTTGCTGGTTTTTTGAAGGTAGAAGTGAGTTTTATATAAAAAAACTTGCACATTTCAATTACGAATTAAATCTTTTAAGTCCCTTGACATTTAGCCGATAGCATCGATCCCCTTTATACAAAATTTTAGAAATTTTCGACAAAAGACACAAAGTTAAGCTTCAAATAGGGTGAACAAAATCGTCTCAAACACACACACTAACATCCATACATGTAGAAAAAAATCCCTAAATTTGTTTGCATTTCTCGACGTTTTAAGGTGGCAGGAGTCTAACAATTAAAACTCTTAGGGGCCATTTTTTTGACTGAACTCCACACTTACCCTGTGTTATATACTGTATAACAGCCGGAAATACGAAAATTCTACATACCTCCTGACTAATCGAACCATATACATGCAATTTTTGATCCGCTCTATCAATGTTTATAGCGTTATGGATGACAATTCGATACTGCAAATCTTGGCATGCAATTCGACACAAACAGAATTGTAAACGCCCGAATTGCACACTAGAAGACCTCAAAATAGTTACTCCACATTCCTTTAATAACTGTGGCAATGGCTTAATGTAACCAGTATTTTTAGCATGTTCTGTAGGAATTTTTGTATTGTAACTGGATGATCGTGTTGCCCGACTTCTGGGCAGTTCTGGCTTAACTGTGTGAAGATAATGAATGCGTGAAGTTACATAATGGACCGGCTCTGAGCGCCCCGGACGGATCATCAGAGTCACTCTGATGATCTCGTCCTGAGACACACACTAATAACTGCACCCCTAGTAGTGACAGGAAACATAGTAGTACGTTCAGGAAATGTTTGGTCCCGATGTGTGTGCCCTTCATATTGCAAACAGCTATTTTTTTTTTTTTTAGAAATATAATGCTGGGTTGCACATAGCGTTTCCAGGAATGCTTCCTTCGTGTTGCTTTATTTCCTTGACCTGCTCTCTGTTCAGATTTATAGGACTAGATGGGATGACAGTTCGGACACTTACGAGTTGTTACAGCGGTTGCAACGTCTGTGAATGAGTCTGTTGCAAGGTAGCAAGGTGCTTGTATGCTTCCGTGTCTGATCGTATCGAAGATATTTAGGTAAGAGGAGATTTTACAAAGTTCTAAGAATCCTTTACGAGAAATTTCGTGTTTGCTATGATATTNAACAGAATTTTTTAGTCTTAATCAGTATTATGAATTTTTAACATAAACTAAGGAGTTATTTCCAAGAAAATCTATGCACTAGATTAAAGCTACGTGTAACAAACAAAAAACAAACCATAGACAATGAATTGAGGTACTCCACATAATATATTGTGATATTATAAAGTTATATTTATTGTAAACCATCCTTCTAACATTATAAATTATTATGTTTAATAAGACAAGACATTAGTTATCAACATACACGTTGTCCTAATTATTATGTAAGGAAATTAGTCAGCTTTCTCAAAGATAATAACAAATTAAATGGATTTACTTAATTTAAAAGATTCAGTTCTTAATCGAATTCTTCGGATTTACAAAGATGTATTTTAATCCTGTTCGAGAAAAGTGTTGATTTCTATTTTTCCGCTACTAAAGACATCATTGGCATCGAATCAAATTCTATTTTTATGTATAATTTTCGAATGTAGAAAACTTCTTACCTTTTGATAGAAATTTAAAAACATTACAGTGATTTTACGATTGCATTTATAAATTATGCAGCTATTTCTAATAATTCTCAATAAGCTGTTCTACTTATTATATTATACGTATAAAAATAACACTATCAGAATTTATTGAATTTAACGTTGATCAATAGAAAATTAAAGTTTTCTGCAATGAGAAATTATATCAAAACGTCATATTCGTTAATTTAAACATTTCAAATATAAATTTAACAATAACACATATTGTTATTTTCCATAATTTTGCTTATAATGAGCATCTTAACTTGATGTTTCTCATAAAATCATAACCATATGAAGCTAAATACTGGCAGATATTACACGGCCATCAAGTAATACCGCTTCAAATAGAAATAAATATACCGAGTGATCGTAACTAAAGTACTCTTATTCTTATTTAGCAGTTCAAAAGCAAACAAATCTAGTATGGTGTCAATCAGGACAAGAGGAAGACATTTCCGTAAAAAATTAGTATCGAAATTTACCACTATGGCACTTTTGGCGCTGCAAGCAACATACTGGTAAGTTTTGGTACTAAATTTTTCCCAGTGTTCAGGGAACGGAACCTCTTGGCCACTGAGGTGCTCTCAAAAATGTAATCTATTAGCATCTAAATTTAATTTTTGTAAGCCATAGATAGAGAAATAATAATGGTCTTCATCTTTGTGAAATTCTGTAAAACTTTTATTTAATGAGAAGAAAATCAATAGATATTGTTAAGTAGCATTGACTGCTTCAGAAACTTCTGGTTTGTAATTTTTCAGCCGTTCTCTTAATCCTTTGGAATTTTATCTCTTCTGCTAAAGTTATAGGAAATTAAGAAAAAGAAAAACATTTTTCTTAAATTTTCTGTGAAAAGTATACGTTAAAATTATGTAATCTTTGTATTTTATTACGTAGACAAAATTCATACAATTTTCCTTAAACAAGTTGAAATTTTCAGCCGCATTACTTGGATAATAATGGAATGATGAAAGCATAGTGTAAAAAATAAAATCGAATTAAAAAAGAAAAATATTCCAAAGTATAAATTTTAAAATGCGGAAAAAATTTTTCAAGTTTATTTGTCATGGAATTTGCCGATTCGTAAAGGAAGGTGCATTTTTCTCGTAATCTGCGATCCTGCTCACTAATGCAAAGAGATATTGATCATGCACAAGGAAGAAAAAGTGCTTTGTCTATTAAATTTTTGTTATTCTATCGGTAGGGACGTCCCGATACTGACGATACCAATATCGGTATCGCTACTTTACCTCTGGTATCGGATATGGTATTGTTTCATTCTTCACAGACAGACCGGAACCGGATTTTGCAGCCGAATCAGAAACCAGAATGAAATTTTACACTATTTTCGGTTAAGTTAAACTTACATAAAAATATATTTAATTTCCAGAATATATCAATATATATTATACCGATATCGATACTTTAAAACTACTCATTATATCAGTGGTATCGGGACATCCCTATCTATCGATATGTAAATGGTTCCTCACATAAACGATTTTGACAGGGATAAAATCCCAAATTACCAAAGGAAAGAAAGTAAATCTATACTTTATTTATATCCAACTAATTCTAATTTCTCCGTAACAATCGGAAATAAAATATTACAGATGTTTTTATGACATTCCTTTTTATTTTGTTTTTTAAAATTAATATACAGTACATATGACTATACGCAAGAAATAAGATTTATTGTGTACAGTACATGCTATACAATATAAATTCGAATGTTTTATTGTCTTTGCAAAAATATTTTTGTTTACACTGTGTATTTTTAGTATGAGAAAACAAATTCGTCTAATATAGTTTTATGTTATTCGGCGCAATATATCATCGTTAAAGAGAATCTGTTAGAATTGTGTGTATCATAGGAAAGAGATATGTTCTTATCCTTTAAGTTGTGGCATTTGCCAGAGTTAGGCAATAAGAAAGTAAACGAGAGGATACGATTTATGTTATCCTGGCAAGAATAAACCGCAAAATAAACATGGTATCAAAATATGGGATGATAAATGCATATCATGGTGTGTACCTGATTCTCATAAAGCTATTTTTCGAAATGCTTGGTTTGAAAAAGGTAGAGATACAAAGGATATTTTGTTGTGTAATAATAATTTTCTGCGCAGTCCGTATTATTTTTTCATGCGGCATTATTCGAACAGTAACAATCGAATGATAACCGCTTCTAAAAATAATGGGGATTGCACAGTAAACTGAAGTTAGTTTAGTCAGTTATCCACAGATAGTATACATGGATCGAGTAGTGAATTGTGGATAAACTAAACTCTTCCGTATTTGATGTGTTGTTCATCTTTCTTCCATCCTTTATTTATTTATTTTGTTTCCGTAAATAACGTCCGCTAAAAAAGGCCAAAATGGCAGTGATCGTTTTTACAAATATAAATCTTCAAAAAGATAATAGCTTCCTCTCGGATAGAAGGGATATGACGTTCAATAGTAAGCATTGCTAAAGAAATTAGCCTTTCTTGTTCTATTAAATTTCTTAAATAATTCTTAATTTATTTTAATTACATATAAAAATTATGTATTTTATTATAATATAACAAAATAAAATATAATTTGCTTTCGTTTAATTGTAAATACTTAGCCTAATTATTACGAAAGTAGTATACAGTTAACATATAATGATGCTTGTTAACCTTTAAAACGGGATGAAATTCTTTTTATAATAAACTTTAAATTTTTTATAAGTTTTAAATTCGCAGTTAATTAATGTCCTTATTTGTAATAATAATTAAAAAACATAATTTGTTAAGATATAAATCAGTATTTTTTGATAAATATTGACAAATTTTTAATCTTCTTGCAAAATCTTTATATAAGATTAAGGTTCTAAATTTGTTCATAGAATAATCGTAAGCATTATTTTCACTTAAATGTAATAAAATTCCAGCTGTAATTATTAATTGATAAGAGGATAAATATACTTAATGATGGATCTTTATGAAACTTCAGTTAACCCATTAGAGATTAAATTGATTAATTAGTTGCTTAAACAGTAATTAAAAATTATCTGTAATAAAAGAAGAAAATATTTAAATATTAATAGAAAAAAAACGTTGAATAAATTTAAAAATTATATCATTACTAAACGAGATATAATACAAAATAAATTAATTTGATGTTTATAATGTTGCAAATTAACATAATCAAATTTGTCGATGAAGGGCAGAGCCGTCAAGATGAGGATACGATTCCTACCTCTATAAAATTAACGTTATTTTACTAACGGAAAATAATATTTAAGAATACTTTTTATTAATAAATAAACATTTTATTATTTCATTTATTCAAATAACAAAAGGCTAAATGGGCTCTCTAAGTTAAAAGGGACTTTAGAGAACTTGTATGGCACTGTACCATTCGTTGATCCTGATGAAGGATATTGAATAAAGAACATTATTTTATTTTATTAACTGCAATTATTTTTTTATTTTACTGACAACAAAATCTGATTTGTAAAAGCCGAATTAAACGTCATCACAATCAGATTTTATTATTGGTGCTTTGCTATACTTCAAAATCCAATCAAATTCGCCGTTTGAGTTTATATTATTTCATCACAAGATCAACAGAATTTAAATTTACGAACAAGGAAACTTTACAAATAAAGAGTTCGAAGTTACTGCTGTTCATCAGTATATAAATTTTGGTGAGAGATATTCATTATACACGTTATATATAACGTTATATATTTAATTAATGGGCAGCTTCACGATAAGTCATAAATTACCTTCCTGTCGATTGTAACGGTAAGTTATTGATGATTTTATTCAATTTTAATGCTCTTATATTATCTACATTTATTTTTATTCTCGACTTATTCTCTCCTGTGGCACCAACCAGGCCCGCAATTGGGCTGTTAAATGGTGAGGAACGGGCCTTATATATTTAAATTACAAAGAACACTAGAGATAATAAAATAAATAATGCATACGAATAATTTAAAATTAACCAATAAGCGTTTAAGTACATTACTACGTAAACTCTTATTGGTTGATTTTTAACTGCAATTCTGTAAAATGAATGGTAATTGGTTAAGAATTTCTATTGTCGAGTTTGTCGTTTTTCAATGATTTTTCTTTTATTCATAAAATAAGCTGCTTACGAACTCGTGATTTATTTGGCATTTATAGATCCAAAAAAGATCTAATTCTCTTTACAATACTTTTTTTTGGAATTTAGTTTAATAAATGGGAATTTTCACTTCTTTTACGAACTGGAATTTTTTGTAAATTTACATAACCATTTAAATGGAACTAGGCTTCATCGGGGAACTGATCGAATCATCAGCTGATCAATCAGTTTTTGATCGATCGCTCCTTCTTATCAGCTCGAGTTTCTGAAAGATTTCGACATGGCATGGATCAATTCGAGCTGTTCTGTAACCATTTGTAAAGTCATTGCAGTGTTTTAGGCAAGTTTTCTTGATGCTTTTCTCGGAATCTTAAACATACACGCCTTGCTGTCTTGGTGGACATTACTCAGAACAGGAGAAAGACCAGAACAGTATACCTTTCGCTTTTAAAGAGGCATTGACTCATATGTATTCAACTCTATTGAGTTTGTGAAAGGATTGCTAAACGCATCCTACGTGATCAGCACACATTAATTTTGTGGATAAAAAATCTTGTCATAGACAGGTTACATTCCTTTCAGGAGGGTAACGTGCTTATGACAACATTAAAATCAAGGTCGTCTCATCAGTAGTAACGTATAGAAGGAATTAACAATAGAATAATATTCTGTTGTAATGAATTTATGTAAATTTACATATAACTGTGGAATTATAATCCATTGCATAAAATTTATTATGCTCATAAATTATTAATTAAACTTGTTTTTAATTAACAATTAATTGTATAATATATAATTGTGAGAGCCGAGGGGATAGAGCGTCGAGCTTCTTCTCCCCACTTACCGGCGGCTCTGTCAGAGATGGCTGTATAGGAGGGCTCAAATGTGAGTGGGGAGGGATAGCGAGATCGTTACAAGGTATCGGTCGCACTCAAGGATGACACATAATTAAATATATGAATAACATATTTAATTATCTAAAGCTATACAATAAGTACAGATAAAAAAGGTTACAATAACGGAGTAATTCGTCTATTAAAACGACAAGTGTTCTTTATAACCAGGTTGTCTGGAGGACTACGTGGTCATGTTCTTGTGTAGCTGATTTCCTCCAGTGTATTAGCTCTTAGTAAAAATTAATTTGATTGTAACATATCAGCGATAACATTCGATGATCAACGACGAATAACTGTGTTAATCGTAGAGGTACTAGAATGAAATGTCGTTGACTTTCATCATTGGACGCTGAACTGGGGCATTCGACTCAGTCTTCTCCCAGAATATAGGATCCTCCTCCCAATTCTAAATTCCTCTCTCAAATTAGCTAATATAAAACTAAAATCCTATCCTCTACTAAATGTCATATCTATCTTCGTAAAATTCTCGCCTTTGCGTCATAAAGGTAAAAGAGGTGATCGACTTACGCGTACAGTATAGTGAGAAGTCGACGGATCTAGACGTATACTTAATAATAACACCTAGAGCGGGAACATGAACTTCCTGATCCATCAGTCCGGTCGTTTCGTTGTTTTCGTACACAAGGAAAACTGTCCCTTCTCTTCCGCTAGTATCGATCGGAATTAAGTTGGTGAAAGTCAAGGGATAGTAGCTGATCGCATGACGATTGTCACCCTGATTCATCTAACTGTTATGTTGATTTGTACTCTTTAAAATAAGCATAATTCATATTAAAAGTTTAATTACTTCAATGTGTCTCTTCGAAGAACTATGTATACAATTTACCAAAAATTCCACTCTCTCTCCTTTTTTTCTCTTTCTCTCTAATAAAACTAAAATAAAAATGGCCTATATATTCGAAAAAGAACTCTACCTTATTTCATATCTATCCCCGAAGTGACTATTCTATATCTAGGCTAAGGTTATAAGTCAGTAGTAATACTGCTTCTTAGCTGTTACCTCCCTATCTAACTAGTAGTTCGAATTTTGTCAAATCGCGATTGAAATTTTATATGATCGATAAATTTTAACATTTCCGATAAAAGATCGGATTGGGGCTCAGTATGGCTTTTCATCTCCTCATTACTATATTCTCGGGTAGCCTGCTCCTCCAATAGGGTAGAATGACTAATTTCCTTTTTCCCTAAACTCTTCTCCCGCTGAGAAGACAATTCTATATGAACCTTTATAGGAATAACGGGTTGAGGAGGACTTCGTCCTTTTTTTTTTCGCTTTTTCCGCCACGCGAAATTTTCTCGGATTATTTAAACGTTTTCCCTTTTTGGGAGCGTTCTATTAGGAAACTCGACCCTTTTTACTGGTCGTACCAGCTTTCCTGGGACCATCAATGGGCTCAATCTGATATGATTAATTTCAGCCGTCCGTTTGTCTCTTCCCATCCTCCGCCCCTCTCCACGCGGTGCCATCGCTGTGCAAAAATGAACTCTTTTCTTGTTAGGCAAGACTATTTTCTCTTTTGCGGCATCTATACTAATTCCTTGGGCTTTAAAAATATCTCTGCCCATAATTTCCTGACATTGATGTGTTATATCGGACCACACGATTCTATATATTTGAAAAAATTTATACCTTCTAAATTTGAAATGGGGGATGACTACGCCTATCGTTTTAATTGTCTCCCCGCTGACGCCATTAATTCTATTCTTGCTACCAAATTTCACATGTTCCTTTTCTTTTAATTTATTGGCCAACTCATTGGATATAATTGTATTCTGTAAACTTGGATCTACCTGAAATTTTGCGGGAATATTGTTAATATACCCTAGGATAAGGTCAAAACATCTGCGGGGACACCTGGGTGATAATTGTGTCATTGTCGGTAATTTGATATGTTTCCTTATCGTTTTAATTGGATAGCGTAAGGAGAGGTGGTGGTTTATTCAGTCTACCCTTTTAGTTGACCTTTTTGTTACTCTCTATCATGCAACAGGTGGGGATTCTCATTAATTGACTCGTTATTCATACATTGTATCGAAGGTGGAACTGAATAATCCCCTGTTATGAGGGGAGAATTACGTCGGTTGTCATAAACGTCTTTGAAAGTCGAGAAGATCGCCTTTTGAAGTGACGTAGTACACTAATAGGTCAAAAGGTCTAGCTTTAAGGAAACTGGAGAAAAAAGGGAAATAATGATAAATAATAAAAATTAACGAAGCTCCAAAAATTCACGCGAATTCTTACATAATTAGGGGAGACCGGGGCAAGATCGGCATGTTAAGCTTTACTTAAAGTTTGTGTAATAAATACTGCTGTAAACTGAAAAAAAAGCTTTGCATATTGTCTATTGCAGCGCTGTCCAACTGGCGGCCAGCGGGCCGTATACGGCCCACCAAATAATTTTCACGGCCCGCGAGTACATTTTACTACGAATAAATTTATGTTACTAAATNGAATAATCAACTGTGTTATAGGGGGTCGACTGTATTATATTATATATATAATGCTTTATATGTAGAGAGAGAGAGAGAGAACACATATATCTGTCTATAAAAGATAATTGCTTCTCTATGTATATTAGTTTTAGTACTTTTAGTACTAAAACTAAATTTATGGGGTGGGAAATTTTCCTAAACGCATAGAATATTATATTTCATACGTATTTTATTCTGTATATATGCACGAAATTTATACAATATAATAAATTTCTTTTAATTAAATCCATAAAGTAAACCTGTAGTAAATAAATTAATTCCCTGGTTACTTAATTTAATCACCATAAATAAGGTTGACATTGTATTTTGTAACGAACGTCGAAAGAGACTTGCTGATCAGCCATGGGTCAATCAGTAAATCAACGAGGTCATCGACTAAATCGCAGATTTGCTGGAGTGCTTTCGCTACACAGAAATATTTTGTTACTAACAAATTGGCAAAAAAGTAATCTTTTAAAAGTATTTTATTGTAAATATACAGTATTTAAATACATAATTTAATATACAAATTTAATTTATATTGAGTTGTTTTAGCTCTGTATTGCACACAGGGCTGAAATAACCTTTTGTTTTGTTTAGTTATGGCAACGCAACAGTTGGGCAATCTGCCCTCCGGCTTAAGGAAAACTGGCCCCTAATGTTATTGTTAATTGTCTACTTAGACTTTACTTATTAATAGGACTTAATACTGGTGTTTAAAGATCATCAACCAGTATTAAAGAACACCAGTATTAAGTTCTATTAATAAGTAAAGTCTAAGTAGACAATTAACAATAACATTAGAATTTAAAAGGACAGTAAGGCTTTTACAATTACAAAAACTGGCCTCTATTTAGGCTGTAAGTTACAGACGTGGAGAAAACCCGAAAGTTTCTAAGTGGCCAGCCCGTCCATTCCGAGTGTTCAGGGACGAAGACCGCTTGGCTACCGATGGGCCAATAAACCCTTTATAGTATTTCAGTAATCTTTGCCGTATTTCTAGCTTAACTATGGAATTTCAATTAGTTTGTTGCGTTATAATCCTATTTAATTCTTCTATTAACGTACAGTACAGTTCAGAATTTGGAAAATCTAATTCGTTAATTCTAGACGTATTTTTAATGATTTTAAAAATTCATATAAAATTAAAGAATTTGATTTCGAAAATTCTGAACCGTATGTTAATAAAAGAGTTAAACAGCATTTTGAAGCAAAAGATTGGTTTGTTCTATCTGCTTTCGTTTTCGAGAAATTTGGAGAAAAAGGATTTTCTCATAGAAAAAGCATATATAATGCTTTTTCTATGAGAAAATCCTTGGAGACCGCGTGCGTATTGATAGAGGTTACAATTACCTTTAATAATAAAATATAAATAAAAAATAAATAAATTAAACAAGCCTAGTATTAATCTATGCATTGTTTTCACAGAAAAAAATCTATATATTAATACAATGGACATTTTTTTCTTTTAATAATACGAAAAGGTCTACTTTAGCTTAATTACTCCTGTGCATTTTGTTGAAAATTTTTGAAATTTTGCAGGGAGGTTTGTTTTTTATGAGGTTTGATGATATTTAATTTTGATGGTTAAAGGTCATCGGAATGCGGAGATAAAGGGGTCGTGTGTATCTCCAGTTGGGTCAGACTTAATGACGATTTTACTTGTCATTAGTACTTATAATTTTTTTATAAAACTCATCTCTACCCTGAAAATTAAGCCTTTTGCCATATTATAATAGTTAAAAATATAAAGAATTTTTAAAATAAATTGTGATAAGAGATGGCGCCACCAAACGTTGCTGGGAAAGTTAAGCAAGTGGTTGCTGGTTTTTTGAAGGTAGAAGTGAGTTTTATATAAAAAAACTTGCACATTTCAATTACGAATTAAATCTTTTAAGTCCCTTGACATTTAGCCGATAGCATCGATCCCCTTTATACAAAATTTTAGAAATTTTCGACAAAAGACACAAAGTTAAGCTTCAAATAGGGTGAACAAAATCGTCTCAAACACACACACTAACATCCATACATGTAGAAAAAAATCCCTAAATTTGTTTGCATTTCTCGACGTTTTAAGGTGGCAGGAGTCTAACAATTAAAACTCTTAGGGGCCATTTTTTTGACTGAACTCCACACTTACCCTGTGTTATATACTGTATAACAGCCGGAAATACGAAAATTCTACATACCACCTGACTAATCGAACCATATACATGCAATTTTTGATCCGCTCTATCAATGTTTATAGCGTTATGGATGACAATTCGATACTGCAAATCTTGGCATGCAATTCGACACAAACAGAATTGTAAACGCCCGAATTGCACACTAGAAGACCTCAAAATAGTTACTCCACATTCCTTTAATAACTGTGGCAATGGCTTAATGTAACCAGTATTTTTAGCATGTTCTGTAGGAATTTTTGTATTGTAACTGGATGATCGTGTTGCCCGACTTCTGGGCAGTTCTGGCTTAACTGTGTGAAGATAATGAATGCGTGAAGTTACATAATGGACCGGCTCTGAGCGCCCCGGACGGATCATCAGAGTCACTCTGATGATCTCGTCCTGAGACACACACTAATAACTGCACCCCTAGTAGTGACAGGAAACATAGTAGTACGTTCAGGAAATGTTTGGTCCCGATGTGTGTGCCCTTCATATTGCAAACAGCTATTTTTTTTTTTTTTAGAAATATAATGCTGGGTTGCACATAGCGTTTCCAGGAATGCTTCCTTCGTGTTGCTTTATTTCCTTGACCTGCTCTCTGTTCAGATTTATAGGACTAGATGGGATGACAGTTCGGACACTTACGAGTTGTTACAGCGGTTGCAACGTCTGTGAATGAGTCTGTTGCAAGGTAGCAAGGTGCTTGTATGCTTCCGTGTCTGATCGTATCGAAGATATTTAGGTAAGAGGAGATTTTACAAAGTTCTAAGAATCCTTTACGAGAAATTTCGTGTTTGCTATGATATTGTGTGAATTTTTTCTATCTCATTACGTTCGCTTAATACAGTTTCNTTAAAAAAATAACTGTAGTAAGAAAAACAAATGAAAAATGCGAACTAATGTAACGTCGTATGGTGAGTTTTTGTTCGTATCGTGGAGCAAAAATATGTTCGAATTTCATGTCGTATCCTGAAAATTTCGTATGCAGGACGTTCGTAACCTGAGGTACCACTGTACAATTGAAATATTAATATAATTGTTTTTAATATATCCACAAGTTTCCAGAAGGTATTTTTGAATTCTGACACACGAAACCTTATGTCGTGGAAGCCATTAAAATGCTGCTCATTGTTATTGTAGGTCTGCAATTTTCAGTTTTTCATTGGCGACATGCCTTATAAAACCAATTCAGGTATATATTGTGTAATTGTTGGCCACCGTGACAGCCAAAGTATTCTTTATACGTGGTTTGAAGCTGTATCTATGTACACGAAAACGATGCATCGAGATTGTCCACGTATTCAATCGTCCCAGTTTCATTTATTTACACGTGATGAAAATTGAAGAAGACAATGAGTAACCCGCTTCGCATGTACTGTATATCAAGATTGTTAAATAACTTCGCCATTCTTTATTAGACGCTCAAGTCCACACAGAATTACTACTTGCAAATAGAAACCCTGTCTGAGAGTGATGGCTCTACATTTGTCTTAACAAAACAGTTAGTTATTAAACAAATTTTATCCTTTTATACTGGTAGATTATTAAAAAAAAGGGTTATAATTTTGTTAAGAACCCTTATATAAACAATCTATGTCAATATTGGTGTATCAGACAATATAACAATAAAGAACAGACAATAAACAACCTGTGATTTTATACGTTTTAAATACTATTGTTCGATATAATATTCGATTCACTGACAAGAAGTATTTTAATATTTACTAATACTGGATTAATATAGAACTTCATAATTAACATTTAGTCAGTTACCCTTTGGCCCAATAGGTTTTGTTAACTCTCGATTTCTTGTAATTTTTCCACACGTACAGTAATTTATACCCTTTCGTTTTGTTTTGAAGAATATTACCAAACAATAGAAGAGAATTTACAATTTTATTTCAAATGTAAGTCTACCATTTAAAAAAATTCTGGAAGGCACTATCTTGAAACTACAGTAAAGAAAGGAAGAAACATTATGAGAAAAATAAAATAGATTTATTGATAATAATTTCAAAACGATTGATCTATGCATGCTTGATGGCAGTTTTTGTACCCCTAAATTTACATGAATGTTCTTGGAGATTATTATATAATATCCTGATAAACCAATAATCAATTTCTTTTCGTTGTTTTCTAACGTCCTTGTTATTTTTTTATTAATGTCAATATTTCACGGTGCCTCTATTATTTCTAAATATAACTTCGCGAAGCCGATGTAGTGACGAAGCCGGAATTTTGAAATTTTTGTCTAGGGGATGAGACATTTGAGGTCAAAATCATCTGCGTAAACTCTGTGGGCCGATTGCCAGTAAATCGAAATTACGATTGTCATCAATTTGCATTAATCTCAATGGCAATTTTATATTTTGGTGGTGAAGTCACCCTACGTATTATATATAAAGTTGAGATCAATGGACCAATAAATTCCCCGCTATGGATCAGATATCCCAGGTAAATGTTAGTCACGGGTTTGCACCTCTCCAGGGAATTAGCCATGAGGAGTTTCTAGTGTTTCTTCACGTGTATCACCCCTAAATAGGGGCTAGTTCTCATTGAAATTTCTCCCTTCAGGGAATTGAATCGGATTGGATTATACAGAACCTTAGTTAAATGTGTTTCGCTTAACTGGGAATATAAATTTGTATAAATTTATGTTAAAAAAAAGCATTTTTGTATCAAAAACATATAGAGTACGGTATATACATATGATTATTTATAGATAAAATAATAATTCGTTCAAACTTCAATATAGTGCAGCTATTGCTAAATCGAGTAAGACATTAATTCGAAATACCTCGAGAGAAAAAAATTATAACTTATGTAGAAAAGTTCATAAATATATATGGTACTTTATAGGGTGACACTATATAAAAGAGCGCAATATCGAGGTTGTAATTAAACCGTTCAGCGATTAGACACGTGAAGTAAATGCAAGAAAGTCCACGTGGCTAGGTCATTGATTAGCGGCAAAGCGGGACAAACTATGGTTCTATCTACATTGCCATACAAAGTAATGGGGAAAAATTAGTATTTATTGTTAGTTTGATAGATTATTTTTGTGAAAAATGATTTTTATTAAAATAATTCCCTTTAAAATTATTTTTAAAATAGAAATTAACGATAGGTTTTATAGAAAACAGTAAGGAATCAATTCTAAATCGTGTAAATACTTATACAAATTGTAAAGAAGCTTAACTAAAATATTTATGACATTTATAAGATAAATTTCCTTGAATTTAATCAAATTTATAAACAAAATTTACAAAAGTAATTGGTAAATATATTATGTTACTTACGCTATCGCTACAATAGATAAACGAGATAAAGAAAATTATTCAGTAGGATAGAAATATTATAATTTGAAAGCTGAAAAAAGAAAATATTTGCGGATTAATTTATTCCATAAGTTTATATACAACACTAAGAAATTAAAATAACTAAAATTCGGCTGATAAAATGTCAAATATCACGTGACGAATTAGGAAACAGATTACAAACTTCATGCTGTATAATTTATAGATGTATAGTCTATTATTAATGTTTATACAAGATGATCCCCGATAATGTTACGCAAAAGAAGAGTAACTACTCGTTACTATTTAAAATAAATCAAAGGTTTCGGTGTATATGCATTCAAAAATATATTCCTGTAAAAAATGAAACTGCGTACACCAGATAAAGGGTGGGCATGGGTGGTATTAGTTGCTTCTTTTCTATGCACAGTTTTTGGAGTGGGTGTACTTAGAGCCTCTGGTATTCTATTTTTGGCATTTAGAACAAAGTTCGATATATTAAGAGAAGAAGCAGCTTGGCCTTTGACAATAAGAAAGATTGCTGGAGCATTCGCCGGTAAGTGTAAACTGTTTTTTAATGTTTAATTTTTCATTGTTTGCTTTTATATTGTCAACGTAGATCTTGTTTATAAATAGGACTTATTATATTGGTGTAGCTTCGAATTAGCAAAGAGTGAGAGTCTTAGACAAAGTCACCCTTTACTAATTCGAAACTATACCAGTATAGTTACTCCTATTTATAAACAAGGACAATATAAAAACAGAAATTGAAATACTAAGAACATAGAGGAATACCGATTTGATATAATTTTTTTGTCATTTTAGGTTTTCTTATTGGTTTTCTTTCACACTTTGTTAATTTAAAGACACTAGTAATTACCGGAGTTACGATTGCAGCGATCGCTCTTGCAGCATGCTATTTTGCTTCAAATATTATAATGATTTCCATACAGTTTGGATTTCTGCTAGGTATAATTATTTTCTTCTTTTATAAAATTATGCGTGCACAATTTAATTGTTTTCTTTTCTTGTAGGATTAGGAATTGGTATGCTGGGTTCTACCAATGTTATTATAATAAATCGTTACTTTAACAAATACAGAACCATAGCTTTAGGAATTTTATACTCTGGAACAGCTACGGGTGGATTTATGTATCCTGTTTTAACTACCTACCTGCTTGATGAGTACGATTTACAAGGATGCTTTCTCCTTCTATCCAGTGTACTTATGCAAGCTTTAATAGCCGTTACGCTCTATAAAAATCCTCCTTTGCAGCAAGAATCAACAGAAAAATCTTCAAAGGAAGACCAACGCGCAAATTTATCTGAAGTTGTGCAATCATTTTTCGGATTATTCCGCACTGCGATGTTCCATGTAATCTGGTTCTCTGTAGCTATATACAGCGTAACTCACATTATTTATCTAACTGTATTCATGGATTTTGCATTGGATTGTGATATACCTCAATACTCTGCAGTTTATATACTATCTTCTGTTTCTATAGCGGAATTGTGTGGCCGATTGACGTGTGGATGGATAATAGATTTCGGATGGATGAAAAGGAGAACATTTGTCGCATTGGCATTTTTGGCAAAAGCGATTATATACGCAACGATACCTATGTGGAACACGTATTCGGGTCTTTTTGTTACGACACTATGTCTCGGTTTTACAGCTAGTTGTTTGAGCGTTAATGTTTCCGCTCTTTACACAGATTATTTAGGATTAAAGAATCTTCCTTTAGGAGTAGGAACAGGAAAGGCTTTGAATGGTTTCCTTCATTTCGCTTCGCCAAGTATTATTGGTAAGTACAGTACATAATATTTAATTGAATAAAACTTTGTTTAAGCATTTAAGTTTCGATTTAGACAGAACAAATAGAAATATTTTTAGTTGTATTCTATTATAAGACAAGATATTTAGAAATATTTTGATAAGAACACTATCTAATTTCAATTATTATACAGTAAAACCACTAAAATAGTTCTGATGGGTTTCCACTAAACTGGCAATAATAAGGTGCTGTGAAAAACCTTAATAAAATTCGGACAGGTCGAAAAACACCATGAATTCTTCGGGGTAGTCAGTCTAGTATCCATCTCTCACTATTATGGGATTAGCCCAAGCCATAATGGGTTTGCTAAAAAAAGCTTCTCTTAGTCCCCACAGGCCTAAAGAGTCAAAAATACCTGACAACCGTTCTTAAACAAAGGCCATGTTGTTAGGGAAAGTTGAATAAGCAAGTCAATGAACTAGTTCCTGAGTTATACCATGAATTCAAATTTAGAAGATTTACTGTATATTTTTATTTTACATTATTACAAATAATAATATAAAATTTCATATTTATCTTTAGGTTATTTCAGAGATGTTAGAGGAAGTTACCATGCGATGTTTTTCTACTTTGCAGCGGCGTATTTGTTTTCTTCCTTTCTCTGGCTTCTAGAACCAATCATTATGAAGTTTACAAAACGTGAAACTACGAAATTATAAACATTATTTTAGGCCTGTCACATATCACCAAGCTGTATAGAAACAATGTGTGCTCATTCCAGGGTACTTACTATCCAATTATGTGAATCGCAAGACGAATATATTTGGACTGTCACGTGGTGCAAACTCGTTCAATCTCATTGAACCGGTCGGTACAGATGAACTCAGAACGCGTCTGTTGCTACTCACGTGAGTGTGACGTTATCACAGTATGGAAGTACTACCGGAAGTTAACTTAACATACGGACTATGGATAGGAGATATTATTTAAACTATAGGCACGATAAATTAAATTAAATTTGTTGTAAATTACAAAAAATTATTAAAAGATGTAAAGTAGAAGTAATCGTTTCTCACGTGTTTAATATTGCATAATAAATTGTTTCTTATTGTTTTGTAATTTCGGTATTTAATTGTGCATTTATCTCCATGTGCTTATACATTGTTTTTTTTTTGTTTTTGTAAATAAAATATTATGTAATATTGTCTCGAATTCGTTATCTGGAGATCAATCGCGACGCCAAGGCATTTCGTTTGTCTGTCCTACCTTAATCTCGAGAAAGGAGTGAGAAAGATAAAAATGGAAAATGGATATATAAACTATAAAGGCAGGGGGCCCAGATTACCTATACAAGAACGTCCAACGCAAATTGGAAGTCATATTATTTTAATTCAAAATTTGTCTCTGAAAGATGGGAGTTAAATGACTTACACGACTCTTTTGTTAAAAAAAATATATGATGTATAAAAGCAAGCCACTACTAATTTGAGATGGAGAATATATATTGTAAATGGAATAAATTAAAAATTGCAGCCCAGCATTGCGACTATGTCACAACTTTCAAAATAGCCAAAAGCTCAAATTGAGCACGATTACAAACTTTCCTGGGAAAGTAAAAGTGTTGACCAACGGCCTTTTTCTTTAAATGTAATATTTGAGACAGATAAAGAATACATAATCTTTTAATAATTTATAAATACATATGAATAGTAAACTATGAACTTTCAAGTGAGATAAGATCTATCCCGCTCTCACTAATCTAATTTCAACTCGATTGCAATAGTCTAAAACCCCAACATCTATAATATTCATCAAACATTAATCATTGCTCGCAATACAGTAGTTTTAATTGCTATCCATTTTATATATATTATGGCTTAGATATTGCTGAAGACAGTATTGCACAACGGTTGTTATTATTGTTTAAACTTAAACAGCAAAGAAACAGCAATAATAATTAGAGTGTTGTAATTAAAAATTTAGCAATGATTTATGTTTGATCTCATTTAAGATATGACGCATAACTTCCCTGTATCTTTCTACTCTCTTGACCTTTACCCACTAAAATTTAACAACGTCAATATACATAATATGCAAACCTCCGTGCAAAATTTAAAAAATTTTCAGCAAAGGGCACAGAAGTTATTAAGCTTCAAAGTGGATGAACAAATTCTTTCACTTTATTCACGCTAACATTAATATATATAAAAAAAAATTTCCATAATTTTTTTTGTTTTAGGTAAAGGACAACCAGGACGAAAGGGATTAGCACGTGTCCCAAGTGCTCTAATATATGGGCACCTGAAATATTTTGTGTGTTTTGAACGTTGCGCACGTTGCTGTACCTCTTAAACAATACACATTGCTGTAGGCTTTATATGCATTCGTCATAACACCAATAGCAAATTAATATTAAAAAGAAGGAAACTGCGTTTCGTATGAATGTGTATAATTTTGCAATTGAAAACTAAATTTTATATGCCGATAGCTACAAGTAATTGCTAGTATTTTGTTTATTTTTTTCGTAGGAATTATAAACTTTCCAGATAGATTTCCAGTTATATAATACAAATAGATGATGTGTGTTTCAGAATTTTACTTTTGTTTATGAAGCGGTTTACCAATGTTATAGTGGATAAAATATTCATTAAGTTATAGTGGATATATATTCATTCATAACAATGAACATTCATAAATATTCATATGTTATAGTGGATAAAATATTCATTACCCTAATTGAGATATTATACACGACCTTCTTTATCTTCCCACCCCGTCCACCTTTAATCACCAAATTTTAACAACATCTATCCACCTAATATGAAAACCTTCCTTCAAAATTTCAGAAATATTTAACGAATCTACTAAAATATTTCCACTAAGTAATTTCTAACCTATACCTATTTAATTAGCGAAGAAATACGAGAAACTTTTCTTACAAAAGAATCGTTCTTCGTTTTCTTTTACGTTGATATCTAACGTCACGAATTGGAAATTGACGAAATGGTCGGATGAGCAGGAAGAAACGAAGACAATAACAATTTCATTTGTTTCGCCAAGTAATTTACATTTAGAATTTATCGTATTAAACATAGTCTGCAAGTTTAAAAATTATTTAATAAAAATCTTTGGTTTTTAATCTCAAAAATGTTTATATTTATTTAATCTGTCTACAAATGAATACAGTCAATTTGATATTAGCGAGGTTGCGGCCGAAGTTTTCATCTGTAAAACGTGAACGTCGGACGTTCAGCGTAGCCTTCCTTTAATTCTAGAAGTTTGACAATGGCGTTTGGAAAGTCAGTGGAATCATGCTCGACGTACCAAACGCCATTGTCAAACTTTTAGGTTTACAAGAAGGCGGCGCTGAACGTCCGACGTACACGTTTTTGCGATGAAAACGTGTACGTCGCAACCTCTCTAAAAACTTCGGCCGCAACCTCTATTGTGTATTAGACAAATGTCAGGTTCGAAGGTTTTGCTGTTTTAAAAAATATTTTTGGTTGTTATATAACAGAGGAAATGTATCGCCATCGGCCCAAAAATTACTTCTCCTTTCAGATTTTCCATTTTTGTACTCAGACGTCGAGAAATTCATAAATTTCGAGATTAATTTCTGCATGTATGAATGTTAGCTGTGTGTGGGGGCATGTTGTTCTTTACCCTCTCTGAAGATTAATAACTCCTGTGCTTTATGTCGAAAATTTATGAAATTCAGGAAGGAGGATTGTTTATTAAGGAGATTGATGTTGTTAAATTCTGGTAATTAAAGGTCGAGGGAGTGGGGAGATAATGAGGGTCGTGCGTATCTCGAGTATGGTAGTACATAATGACGATTTTACTTGTTATTAGCATTTATAATTTTTTTAATATAAAACTCATCCCTGCTTTCAATATTAAGTTTTCTACCATTTTATAATAAAAAAAAGCTCTTTTTAATCGCAACAGATGGCACCACACGCTCTTTACGCCAGGAAAGTTACACAACTGATTGCTGGAATTTTTTATTTAAATGACACTTTTATTAACTTCATATCTTATTATAAATTAACAAATTACTCATACAGTAAATTCTATACTGCATATTTTTGTATTTTAAAATTATAATTCCTATTGAAAGCATTAAAAAAACGTAAAGGTTTAAAGTTATAAGTAAAATATATGAAAATAAATTAAGACCGAATTATATTTTTTATAATGCTAATCATTAATACAGATGACAGTCTCGGATTTTAAACAATAGAATAAGAATTCCTATTTCATCTCGTGATTTATTGTATAAAAATTCGAATATACTCATTAACGTAAATTATTTCGTCTTACAATTGCCATTCGATGAATCAGCTTCCTTGACGTATTTTATTGTTTCTGAAAATATTGGAAATTATCCAAGGTTGCTCGTATACTTATTTCTTTCCTTCCTCTGAAGCTCTCATCTGGAATCTATGTGACTTCGTTATTTAAAAGTGCAGATTGCTGGTGTATACTTAAGAATAAATCTATGAATTAATCGTCACTACCTGTTCATAGTAAACAAAGGTAAGATACAATTACTTATATTATTATTTTAACATAAAAGTAAAAGAATAACTTCATAATTCGTAACGGCAGGTCAGAGATCGCAACCTGTGACTTTAATTTCTTTCTGCTGTACGTACTACAGTATTCTTAAGTGCTAGAGTGAAGGTCTGCATTGATGAGAGAGATCTGTACTTGATAAATTAACATGATAACCCTCTGACCTGTTTTAATGAAATGAAATAAATACCTCATACCGTATACTTCATACATTTGGTATATTTCCTAGGCAATAGTCAATATAGCACTCGAATAGACCAGATGTTACGAACGGGGTTGACTGATTGATTGGAGTAATTGACTTTAAAATTAATATTAATACGTATTTTTAACGTAATAATATAACTTTATACTAGAAAATAATGATTTTTGTATTAATGTTTTTAACGCAATTTTGGGAGGGTAACAGTGACTTTTAACAATTGATACTAATTGAACAATGCCATTTGTGAGATTAGCCGGGGGCCACTTACTCGGCAACAGGTCGGTGAGATCCAATCTCGTTATCTGTTGAATGGATCTACGATAAATTACAGGGGGAGGGGGTTGCAAGATCTAGCCGACGTCAGGATTCTGACAACAGTTAGGATAGAGTTAAACTCGTCCTAATCCGCGAATTGTAACCAAAGATTGAATAGGAAGGTCTAAAATTATCGAGTGGGGAGGTCGCGAATAAGTCAATAAATGTCCAAGGTTTGAGTAGAGACAGGTAGCCAGATTAACGAATAAAAATATAAGTTTAATATAAAACGTCTAAACCTAAGAATACACAAAAATACATTATATACATCTAAGGCGACACGAGAAAGATATCTACGTGTTATATCCGCTATTCGCTCTTGAGAGAGAGTTTACAAAAATACCTCAGAGAGAGAGATGTGGTTCTCTGTCTTGTGGAGGTTGAACCGTAATCGATGTCTTCCTTTCTTATACAACGATTCGGGCCGTCGTCTTCTATGGGAAAGTCCACTTTACGCTGTTCCGGATATGACGGGACGGAAGTCTTCTTCGTTCGTGTAGTCCCTCTTGCGATCGCAGTTCTGAGGATAGTTGTGGAACTGGGTGGCTGTCGCCGTTGTATGGCTATCCAGGCTGGTCCACCACGACTTGATTTCTCGCCTTTCTTTTATCGATTTATCTTGGAAAAAAGAGTCAGGTGAACGACTGTTTAGCGATGCATTTGCAGGTGTGCGATCAGAGGTGAGCCGTCATGACCATATTTGTTTCGAGACTTGTACGGTTCCTTCTATTTATACGTGGACAATCGAATTTCTCCTCCTTTAACACTGGGTTATTTGTCTTTTAGTACCCGGATGTTATATTTCTCAGCTAGTTGTTGATAGTTTGATAGTACGGGTGATATTCAATCGGTTTCCTAGTATGACACGCGATCGCGCGACGGAAGAAACTGAGATGACAAACACATTGTCACAGTTCTGTCGGTATAGTTGTGTAGCTGATTGCTTAAGTAGAGAAGTCTTCAAAGTCCTTCGTGTTGTTCTCGATGTAAACAGCTACTGGACGTGGCCTGACTTAGGTATGTGATTTTCAACACTTTTTTCTTTTGAGATTAATTTACTCTCTCTCTCTCTCTCTCTCTCTTAATTTTTAGGCTAAATTATCACTAACCTATCTCAACAATACTAATTTAACTTCCGAATACTAATGTAATTTCTGAAATTTAGCAGTAAGGTTGTGTATTAGGGAAATTGATAAAGAGGTGGAGGGATAAAGGGGGTCGTGTTTCTCGAGTAGGGTCGGATTTAATGACGATTTAACTTGTTATTAGCATTGGCAATTTTTTTTCTAAAACGCATCCACACCCTCAAAATTAAGCTTTTTGCCATTTTATAATAGTTAAAAATATAAAAATTTTAAAAATAAAATATGACAACAGATGGCGGCACTAAAATTTTAAATGTTGCCAGGAAAGTAGAGCAACTCGTTGCTGGCTTATCTCTTGCATGTATTATGCAATAAATGTAAAAGTGTTAATATTATAAGATGAGTTTTCTTTCTCAACAGAGGAAAAATATGGCGAATGGTAAAAGATAATGGTCGAGAAATTCCAAACTTTCGTGTGTGGCAGTGTGAGATCGCGATTTTGTTCTACTTCTTCTTCTTCTGTCTGTTTCATATGGCTTGTTCGCCCTCTTTAAAGCTTAATACCTTCCGTATCTTTTGAAGAAACTGTCTGAAATTTTGCAGGGAGATTTCGGCATTAGAGACATCGATGCTACTAAATTTTCGTGGTTAAATGTTAAGGGGTTGAAGTAATATTGATAGAAGAGGTCGTGTGTCATATCTCAAGTGGTGTCAGATTTAATGATTTTATTGCGATTAGCATTTACATTTTTTTTTTTTTTTTATAAAAGTCATATCTAACCTAAAAGTTAACCCTTTTACCATTTCGTAATAATTAATAATATTAAAAAAAACTTTTACAAACTGTTATAATACATAGCGCCATACAGAGTTTTATATTTTCTGCTGGAATGTTATGCAACTCATTGTGAGTTCTAGATTTTTTTTTAACTCCTTAAGGACATTGACATTTTTTATATAGATTTCAATTAAACGTAAAAAATACTTAAAACAGAAAAAAAACGAAAGAAATGCGTTTATTTTGAAGAAAAAGCTTTAAATTTTATTTTCCTTTGTTTCGCCTGTCTGTGAAATGTAACACCGATGAGTCATTGTTTACACAGCTGGGTGACCTTGAACACAGCTGGAGTCGGATTTCCCGGGACATTCTCATAGACGTCTCGGGAGGACAAGGGTTTAAAGTAGGGTGACTATAAGCGACACAGAAATTTTTAAATATTTTTAAAAAATTCAATATTTTATTGCGATTTCCGACCCCCCTAATTAATTAATTATATATTTATAAAAATATATTAATTAAAAAAATTAAAAAACCATCGGAGGTCGTTTTTGACATCAGAAACTAACTTTAAATAACTTTACTGAATGAAAATCCGTGCGCTACAACTTAAAAACCATGAAATAATTTTGATAAAAAACTCCCATTAAAAAACAATTAAGCCTTAATCGAGCCTTCACATAGGCTCATTAAAATCGCGATAAAATTTTTTTGCGCGGGAAAAAAATTTTGAAAAAATTTCGGGACCTAAAAAACATTCCAAAAATTCAAAAAAAAAAATTTTTT